>NW_025744667.1:0-110000 GCF_021184085.1 Oncorhynchus gorbuscha
ACATAATGCATTTGTAACCTCATAACCCATACATAATGCATTTATAACCCATACATAATGCATTTATAACCCATACATAATGCATTTATAACCCATACATAATGCATTTATAACCCATACTTAATGCATTTATAACCCATACATAATGCATTTATAACCCATACATAATGCATTTATAACCCATACATAATGCATTTATAACCCATACATAATGCATTCATAAGCCATACATAATGCATTCATAACCTCATAACCCATACATAACACATTCATTACCCATACATAATGCATTCATTACCCATACATAATGCATTCATAATCCATACATAATGCATTTATAACCCATACATAATGCATTTATAACCCATACATAATGCATCTATAACCCATACATAATGCATTCATAACCTCATAATCCATACATAATGCATTTATAACCCATACATAATGCATTCATAACCTCATAACCCATACATAATGCATTTATAACCCATACATAATGCATTCATAACCTCATAACCCATACATAACACATTCATTACCCATACATAATGCATTCATAACCCATACATAATGCATTCATAATCCATACATAATGCATTTATATACATAATGCATTTATAACCCATACATAATGCATCTATAACCCATACATAATGCATTCATAACCTCATAATCCATACATAATGCATTTATAACCCATACATAATGCATTCATAACCTCATAACCCATACATAATGCATCTATAACCCATACATAATGCATTCATAACCTCATAATCCATACATAATGCATTTATAACCCATACATAATGCATTCATAACCTCATAACCCATACATAATGCATTTATAACCCATACATAATGCATTCATAACCTCATAACCCATACATAATGCATTCATAACCCATACATAATGCATTTATAACCCATACATAATGCATTCATAACCTCATAACCCATACATAATGCATTTATAACCCATACATAATGCATTTATAACCCATACATAATGCATTCATAACCTCATAACCCATACATAACACATTCATTACCCATACATAATGCATTCATAACCCATACATAATGCATTCATAATCCATACATAATGCATTTATAACCCATACATAATGCATTTATAACCCATACATAATGCATCTATAACCCATACATAATGCATTCATAACCTCATAATCCATACATAATGCATTTATAACCCATACATAATGCATTCATAACCTCATAACCCATACATAATGCATTTATAACCCATACATAATGCATTCATAACCTCATAACCCATACATAATGCATTCATAACCCATACATAATGCATTTATAACCCATACATAATGCATTCATAACCTCATAACCCATACATAATGCATTTATAACCCATAAATAATGCATTTATAACCTCATAACCCATACATAATGCATTTATAACCCATACATAATGCATTCATAACCCATACATAATGCATTTATAACCCATACATAATGCATTTAATGCATTTATAACCCATACATAATGCATTTATAACCCATACATAATGCATTTATAACCCATACATAATGCATTTATAACCCATACATAATGCATTCATAACCTCATAACCCATACATAATGCATTTATAACCCATACATAATGCATTCATAACTCATAACCCATACATAATGCATTCATAACCCATACATAATGCATTTATAACCCATACATAATGCATTCATAACCCATAAATAATGCATTTATTTATAACCCATACATAATGCATTTACAACCCATTTATAACCCATACATAATGCATTTATAATCCATACATAATGCATTTATAACCCATACATAATGCATTCATAACCTCATAACCCATACATAATGCATTTATAACCCATACATAATGCATTTATAACCCATACATAATGCATTTATTCATAATTCATAAGCCATACATAATGCATTCATAACCTCATAACCCATACATAACACATTCATTACCCATACATAATGCATTCATAACCCATACATAATGCATTCATAACCCATACCATTTATAACATACATAATGCATTTCATAACCCATACATAATGCATTTATAACCCATACATAATGAATTTATAACCCATACATAATGCATTTATAACCCATACATAATGCATTTATAACCCATACATAATGCATTCATAACCAATACATAATGCATTTATAACCCATACATAATGCATTTATAACCCATACATAATGCATTCATAAGCCATACATAATGCATTCATAACCTCATAACCCATACATAACACATTCATTACCCATACATAATGCATTCATAACCCATACATAATGCATGCATAACCCATACATAATGCATTTATAACCCATACATAATGCATTTATAACCCATACATAATGCATCTATAACCCATACATAATGCATTCATAACCTCATAATCCATACATAATGCATTTATAACCCATACATAATGCATTCATAACCTCATAACCCATACATAATGCATTCATAACCCATACATAATGCATTTATAACCCATACATAATGCATCATAACCCATAAATAATGCATTTATAACCTCATAACCCATACATAATGCATTTATAACCCATACTTAATGCATTTATAACCCATACATAATGCATTTATAATCCATACATAATGCATGTATAACCCATACATAATCATTTATAACCCATACATAATGCATTCATAAGCCATACATAATGCATTCATAACCTCATAACCCATACATAACACATTCATTACCCATACATAATGCATTCATAACCCATACATAATGCATTTTACATAATGCATTTATAACCCATACATAATGCATTCATAACCTCATAACCCATACATAATGCATTTATAACCTCATAACCCATACATAATGCATTTATAACCCATACATAATGCATTCATAACCCATACATAAATAACCCATACATAATGCATTTATAACCCATACATAATGCATTTATAACCCATACATAATGCATTTATAACCCATACATAATGCATTTATAACCCATATACATTTATACCCATGCATTCATTCATAAGCCATACATAATGCATTCATAACCTCATAACCCACACATAACACATTCATTACCCATCCATAATGCATTCATAACCCATACATAATGCATTCATAACCCATACATAATGCATTTATAACCCATACATAATGCATTTATAACCCATACATAATGCATCTATAACCCATACATAATGCATTCATAACCTCATAATCCATACATAATGCATTTATAACCCATACATAATGCATTCATAACCTCATAACCCATACATAATGCATTCATAACCCATACATAATGCATTTATAACCCATATATAATGCATTCATAACCCATAAATAATGCATTTATAACCTCATAACCCATACATAATGCATTTATAACCCATACTTAATGCATTTATAACCCATACATAATGCATTTATAATCCATACATAATGCATTTATAACCCATACATAATGCATTTATAACCCATACATAATGCATTCATAAGCCATACATAATGCATTCATAACCTCATAACCCATACATAACATATTCATTACCCATACATAATGCATTCATAACCCATACATAATGCATTTATAACCCATACATAATGCATTTATAACCCATACATAATGCATCTATAACCCATACATAATGCATTCATAACCTCATAATCCATACATAATGCATTTATAACCCATACATAATGCATTCATAACCTCATAACCCATACATAATGCATTCATAACCCATACATAATGCATTCATAACCCATACATAATGCATTTATAACCCATACATAATGCATTTATAACCCATACTTAATGCATTTATAACCCATACATAATGCATTTATAACCCATACATAATGCATTTATAACCCATACATAATGCATTTATAACCCATACATAATGCATTCATAAGCCATACATAATGCATTCATAACCTCATAACCCATACATAACACATTCATTACCCATCCATAATGCATTCATAACCCATACATAATGCATTCATAACCCATACATAATGCATTTATAACCCATACATAATGCATTTATAACCCATACATAATGCATATATAACCCATACATAATGCATTCATAACCTCATAATCCATACATAATGCATTTATAACCCATACATAATGCATTCATAACCTCATAACCCATACATAATGCATTCATAACCCATACATAATGCATTTATAACCCATACATAATGCATTCATAACCCATAAATAATGCATTTATAACCTCATAACCCATACATAATGCATTTATAACCCATACTTAATGCATTTATAACCCATACATAATGCATTTATAATCCATACATAATGCATTTATAACCCATACATAATGCATTTATAACCCATACATAATGCATTCATAAGCCATACATAATGCATTCATAACCTCATAACCCATACATAACACATTCATTACCCATACATAATGCATTCATAACCCATACATAATGCATTTATAACCCATACATAATGCATTTATAACCCATACATAATGCATCTATAACCCATACATAATGCATTCATAACCTCATAATCCATACATAATGCATTTATAACCCATACATAATGCATTCATTCATATACATAATGCATTCATAACCCATACATAATGCATTTATAACCCATACATAATGCATTCATAACCCATACATAATGCATTTATAACCCATACATAATGCATTTATAACCCATACATAATGCATCTATAACCCATACATAATGCATTCATAACCTCATAATCCATACATAATGCATTTATAACCCATACATAATGCATTCATAACCTCATAACCCATACATAATGCATTCATAACCCATACATAATGCATTTATAACCCATACATAATGCATTCATAACCCATAAATAATGCATTTATAACCTCATAACCCATACATAATGCATTTATAACCCATACTTAATGCATTTATAACCCATACATAATGCATTTATAATCCATACATAATGCATTTATAACCCATACATAATGCATTTATAACCCATACATATACATAATGCATCCATACATAATGCATTTATAACCCATACATAATGCATTTATAACCCATACATAATGCATTCATAAGCCATACATAATGCATTCATAACCTCATAACCCATACATAACACATTCATACCCATACATAATGCATTCATAACCCATACATAATGCATTCATAACCCATACATAATGCATTTATAACCCATACATAATGCATTCATAACCCATACATAATGCATTTATAACCTCATAACCCATACATAATGCATTTATAACCCATACATAATGCATTCATAACCCATACATAATGCATTTATAACCCATACATAATGCATTTATAACCCATACTTAATGCATTTATAACCCATACATAATGCATTTATAACCCATACATAATGCATTTATAACCCATACATAATGCATTTATAACCCATACATAATGCATTCATAAGCCATACATAATGCATTCATAACCTCATAACCCATACATAACACATTCATTACCCATCCATAATGCATTCATAACCCATACATAATGCATTCATAACCCATACATAATGCATTTATAACCCATACATAATGCATTTATAACCCATACATAATGCATCTATAACCCATACATAATGCATTCATAACCTCATAATCCATACATAATGCATTTATAACCCATACATAATGCATTCATAACCTCATAACCCATACATAATGCATTCATAACCCATACATAATGCATTTATAACCCATACATAATGCATTCATAACCCATACATAATGCATTTATAACCTCATAACCCATACATAATGCATTTATAACCCATACATAATGCATTTATAACCCATACATAATGCATTTATAATCCATACATAATGCATTTATAACCCATACATAATGCATTTATAACCCATACATAATGCATTCATAAGCCATACATAATGCATTCATAACCTCATAACATAATAACATTTATACCCATACATAATGCATTCATAACCCATACATAATGCATTTATAACCCATAACCATTTATAACCCATACATAATGCATTTATAACCCATACATAATGCATTCATAACCTCATAATCCATACATAATGCATTTATAACCCATACATAATGCATTCATAACCTCATAACCCATACATAATGCATTCATAACCCATACATAATGCATTCATAACCCATACATAATGCATTTATAACCCATACATAATGCATTTATTTGCATTTATAACCCATACATAATGCATTTATAACCCATACATAATGCATTTATAACCCATACATAATGCATTTATAACCCATACATAATGCATTCATAAGCCATACATAATGCATTATAACCTCATAACCCATACATAACACATTCATTACCCATCCATAATGCATTCATAACCCATACATAATGCATTATAACCCATACATAATGCATTTATAACCCATACATAATGCATTTATAACCCATACATAATGCATTTATAACCCATACATAATGCATTCATAACCTCATAACCCATACATAATGCATTTATAACCCATACATAATGCATTCATAACCTCATAACCCATACATAATGCATTTATAACCCATACATAATGCATTTATAACCCATACATAATGCATTATAACCCATACATAATGCATTTATAACCCATACATACATAATGCATTTTCATAATGCATTTATAACCCATACATAATGCATTTATAACCCATACATAATGCATTTATAACCCATACATAATGCATTTATAACCCATACATAATGCATTCATAAGCCATACATAATGCATTCATAACCTCATAACATACATAACACATTCATACCCATACATAATGCATTCATAACCCATACATAATGCATTTATAACCCATACATAATGCATTTATAACCCATACATAATGCATCTATAACCCATACATAATGCATTTATAACCTCATAATAATACATTGCATTTATAACCCATACATAATGCATTCATAACCTCATAACCCATACATAATGCATTCATAACCCATACATAATGCATTTATAACCCATACATAATGCATTCATAACCTACATAATGCATTTATAACCCATACATAATGCATTTATAACCCATACATAATGCATCTATAACCCATACATAATGCATTCATAACCTCATAATCCATACATAATGCATTTATAACCCATACATAATGCATTCATAACCTCATAACCCATACATAATGCATTTATAACCCATACATAATGCATTTATAACCCATATATAATGCATTCATAACCCATAAATAATGCATTTATAACCTCATAACCCATAATGCATTTATAACCCATACATAATGCATTTATAATCCATACATAATGCATTTATAACCCATACATAATGCATTTATAACCCATACATAATGCATTCATAACCCATACATAATGCATTCATAACCCATACATAATGCATTCATACCCATACATAATGCATTCATAACCCATACATAATGCATTTATAACCCATACATAATGCATTTATAACCCATACATAATGCATTTATAACCCATACATAATGCATTCATAACATAATCCATACATAATGCATTTATAACCCATACATAATGCATTCATTCATAACCCATACATAATGCATTCATAACCCATACATAATGCATTTATAACCCATACATAATGCATAACCCATACTTAATGCATTTATAACCCATACATAATGCATTTATAACCCATACATAATGCATTTATAACCCATACATAATGCATTTATAACCCATACATAATGCATTCATAAGCCATACATAATGCATTCATAACCTCATAACCCATACATAACACATTCATTACCCATCCATAATGCATTCATAACCCATACATAATGCATTCATAACCCATACATAATGCATTTATAACCCATACATAATGCATTTATAACCCATACATAATGCATCTATAACCCATACATAATGCATTCATAACCTCATAATCCATACATAATGCATTTATAACCCATACATAATGCATTCATAACCTCATAACCCATACATAATGCATTCATAACCCATACATAATGCATTTATAACCCATACATAATGCATTCATAACCCATAAATAATGCATTTATAACCTCATAACCCATACATAATGCATTTATAACCCATACATAATGCATTTATAACCCATACATAATGCATTTATAATCCATACATAATGCATTTATAACCCATACATAATGCATTTATAACCCATACATAATGCATTCATAAGCCATACATAATGCATTCATAACCTCATAACCCATACATAATGCATTCATTACCCATACATAATGCATTCATAACCCATACATAATGCATTTATAACCCATACATAATGCATTTATAACCCATACATAATGCATTTATAACCCATACATAATGCATTCATAACCTCATAATCCATACATAATGCATTTATAACCCATACATAATGCATTCATAACCTCATAACCCATACATAATGCATTTATAACCCATACATAATGCATTTATAACCCATACATAATGCATTTCATAACCCATAAATAATGCATTTATTTATAACCCATACATAATGCATTTATAACCCATACTTAATGCATTTATAACCCATACATAATGCATTTATAATCCATACATAATGCATTTATAACCCATACATAATGCATTTATAACCCATACATAATGCATTCATAAGCCATACATAATGCATTCATAACCTCATAACCCATACATAATGCATTCATTACCCATACATAATGCATTCATAACCCATACATAATGCATTCATAACCCATACATAATGCATTTATAACCCATACATAATGCATTTTATAACCCATACATAATGCATTTATAACCCATACATAATGCATTCATAAGCCATACATAATGCATTCATAACCATACATAATGCATACATAACACATTCATTACCCATACATAATGCATTCATAACCCATACATAATGCATTCATAACCCATACATAATGCATTTATAACCCATACATAATGCATTCATAACCTCATAACCCATACATAATGCATTTATAACCCATACATAATGCATTTATAACCCATACATAATGCATTTATAACCTCATACATAATGCATTTATAACCCATACATAATGCATAACATATAATGCATTTATAACCCATACATAATGCATTTATAACCCATACATAATGCATTTATAACCCATACATAATGCATTTATAACCCATACATAATGCATTCATAACCCATACATAATGCATTCATAACCTCATAACCCATACATAACACATTCATTACCCATACATAATGCATTCATAACCCATACATAATGCATTTATAACCCATACATAATGCATTTATAACCCATACATAATGCATCTATAACCCATACATAATGCATTCATAACCTCATAATCCATACATAATGCATTTATAACCCATACATAATGCATAACCTCATAACCCATACATAATGCATTCATAACCCATACATAATGCATTTATATACATAATGCATTCATAACCCATACATAATGCATTTATAACCCATACATAATGCATTTATAACCCATACATAATGCATCTATAACCCATACATAATGCATTCATAACCTCATAATCCATACATAATGCATTTATAACCCATACATAATGCATTCATAACCTCATAACCCATACATAATGCATTCATAACCCATACATAATGCATTTATAACCCATATATAATGCATTCATAACCCATAAATAATGCATTTATAACCTCATAACCCATACATAATGCATTTATAACCCATACTTAATGCATTTATAACCCATACATAATGCATTTATAATCCATACTTAATGCATTTATAACCCATACATAATGCATTTATAACCCATACATAATGCATTTATAACCCATACATAATGCATTTATAATCCATACATAATGCATGTATAACCCATACATAATGCATTTATAACCCATACATAATGCATTCATAAGCCATACATAATGCATTCATAACCTCATAACCCATACATAACACATTCATTACCCATACATAATGCATTCATAACCCATACATAATGCATTCATAACCCATACATAATGCATTTATAACCCATACATAATGCATTCATAACCTCATAACCCATACATAATGCATTTATAACCTCATAACCCATACATAATGCATTTATAACCCATACATAATGCATTCATAACCCATACATAATGCATTTATAACCCATACATAATGCATTTATAACCCATACTTAATGCATTTATAACCCATACATAATGCATTTATAACCCATACATAATGCATTTATAACCCATACATAATGCATTTATAACCCATACATAATGCATTCATAAGCCATACATAATGCATTCATAACCTCATAACCCACACATAACACATTCATTACCCATCCATAATGCATTCATAACCCATACATAATGCATTCATAACCCATACATAATGCATTTATAACCCATACATAATGCATTTATAACCCATACATAATGCATCTATAACCCATACATAATGCATTCATAACCTCATAATCCATACATAATGCATTTATAACCCATACATAATGCATTCATAACCTCATAACCCATACATAATGCATTCATAACCCATACATAATGCATTTATAACCCATATATAATGCATTCATAACCCATAAATAATGCATTTATAACCTCATAACCCATACATAATGCATTTATAACCCATACTTAATGCATTTATAACCCATACATAATGCATTTATAATCCATACATAATGCATTTATAACCCATACATAATGCATTTATAACCCATACATAATGCATTCATAAGCCATACATAATGCATTCATAACCTCATAACCCATACATAACATATTCATTACCCATACATAATGCATTCATAACCCATACATAATGCATTTATAACCCATACATAATGCATTTATAACCCATACATAATGCATCTATAACCCATACATAATGCATTCATAACCTCATAATCCATACATAATGCATTTATAACCCATACATAATGCATTCATAACCTCATAACCCATACATAATGCATTCATAACCCATACATAATGCATTCATAACCCATACATAATGCATTTATAACCCATACATAATGCATTTATAACCCATACTTAATGCATTTATAACCCATACATAATGCATTTATAACCCATACATAATGCATTTATAACCCATACATAATGCATTTATAACCCATACATAATGCATTCATAAGCCATACATAATGCATTCATAACCTCATAACCCATACATAACACATTCATTACCCATCCATAATGCATTCATAACCCATACATAATGCATTCATAACCCATACATAATGCATTTATAACCCATACATAATGCATTTATAACCCATACATAATGCATATATAACCCATACATAATGCATTCATAACCTCATAATCCATACATAATGCATTTATAACCCATACATAATGCATTCATAACCTCATAACCCATACATAATGCATTCATAACCCATACATAATGCATTTATAACCCATACATAATGCATTCATAACCCATAAATAATGCATTTATAACCTCATAACCCATACATAATGCATTTATAACCCATACTTAATGCATTTATAACCCATACATAATGCATTTATAATCCATACATAATGCATTTATAACCCATACATAATGCATTTATAACCCATACATAATGCATTCATAAGCCATACATAATGCATTCATAACCTCATAACCCATACATAACACATTCATTACCCATACATAATGCATTCATAACCCATACATAATGCATTTATAACCCATACATAATGCATTTATAACCCATACATAATGCATCTATAACCCATACATAATGCATTCATAACCTCATAATCCATACATAATGCATTTATAACCCATACATAATGCATTCATAACCTCATAACCCATACATAATGCATTCATAACCCATACATAATGCATTTATAACCCATACATAATGCATTCATAACCCATACATAATGCATTTATAACCCATACATAATGCATTTATAACCCATACATAATGCATCTATAACCCATACATAATGCATTCATAACCTCATAATCCATACATAATGCATTTATAACCCATACATAATGCATTCATAACCTCATAACCCATACATAATGCATTCATAACCCATACATAATGCATTTATAACCCATATATAATGCATTCATAACCCATAAATAATGCATTTATAACCTCATAACCCATACATAATGCATTTATAACCCATACTTAATGCATTTATAACCCATACATAATGCATTTATAATCCATACATAATGCATTTATAACCCATACATAATGCATTTATAACCCATACATAATGCATTCATAAGCCATACATAATGCATTCATAACCTCATAACCCATACATAACATATTCATTACCCATACATAATGCATTCATAACACATACATAATGCATTTATAACCCATACATAATGCATTTATAACCCATACATAATGCATCTATAACCCATACATAATGCATTCATAACCTCATAATCCATACATAATGCATTTATAACCCATACATAATGCATTCATAACCTCATAACCCATACATAATGCATTCATAACCCATACATAATGCATTTATAACCCATACATAATGCATTTATAACCCATACTTAATGCATTTATAACCCATACATAATGCATTTATAACCCATACATAATGCATTTATAACCCATACATAATGCATTTATAAACCATACATAATGCATTCATAAGCCATACATAATGCATTCATAACCTCATAACCCATACATAACACATTCATTACCCATCCATAATGCATTCATAACCCATACATAATGCATTCATAACCCATACATAATGCATTTATAACCCATACATAATGCATTTATAACCCATACATAATGCATCTATAACCCATACATAATGCATTCATAACCTCATAATCCATACATAATGCATTTATAACCCATACATAATGCATTCATAACCTCATAACCCATACATAATGCATTCATAACCCATACATAATGCATTTATAACCCATACATAATGCATTCATAACCCATAAATAATGCATTTATAACCTCATATCCCATACATAATGCATTTATAACCCATACTTAATGCATTTATAACCCATACATAATGCATTTATAATCCATACATAATGCATTTATAACCCATACATAATGCATTTATAACCCATACATAATGCATTCATAAGCCATACATAATGCATTCATAACCTCATAACCCATACATAACACATTCATTACCCATACATAATGCATTCATAACCCATACATAATGTATTTATAACCCATACATAATGCATTTATAACCCATACATAATGCATCTATAACCCATACATAATGCATTCATAACCTCATAATCCATACATAATGCATTTATAACCCATACATAATGCATTCATAACCTCATAACCCATACATAATGCATTCATAACCCATACATAATGCATTTATAACCCATACATAATGCATTCATAACCCATAAATAATGCATTTATAACCTCATAACCCATACATAATGCATTTATAACCCATACTTAATGCATTTATAACCCATACATAATGCATTTATAATCCATACATAATGCATTTATAACCCATACATAATGCATTTATAACCCATACATAATGCATTCATAAGCCATACATAATGCATTCATATCCTCATAACCCATACATAACACATTCATTACCCATACATAATGCATTCATAACCCATACATAATGCATTCATAACCCATACATAATGCATTTATAACCCATACATAATGCATTCATAACCTCATAACCCATACATAATGCATTTATAACCCATACATAATGCATTCATAAGCCATACATAATGCATTCATATCCTCATAACCCATACATAACACATTCATTACCCATACATAATGCATTCATAACCCATACATAATGCATTCATAACCCATACATAATGCATTTATAACCCATACATAATGCATTCATAACCTCATAACCCATACATAATGCATTTATAACCCATACATAATGCATTTATAACCCATACATAATGCATTTATAACCTCATAACCCATACATAATGCATTTATAACCCATACATAATGCATTTATAACCCATACTTAATGCATTTATAACCCATACATAATGCATTTATAACCCATACATAATGCATTTATAACCCATACATAATGCATTTATAACCCATACATAATGCATTCATAAGCCATACATAATGCATTCATAACCTCATAACCCATACATAACACATTCATTACCCATACATAATGCATTTATAACCCATACATAATGCATTTATAACCCATACATAATGCATTCATAACCTCATAACCCATACATAATGCATTCATAACCCATACTTAATGCATTTATAACCCATACATAATGCATTTATAATCCATACATAATGCATTTATAACCCATACATAATGCATTTATAACCCATACATAATGCATTCATAAGCCATACATAATGCATTCATAACCTCATAACCCATACATAACACATTCATTACCTATACATAATGCAGTTATAACCCATACATAATGCATTCATAACCCATACATAATGCATTTATAACCCATATATAATGCATTTATAACCCATACATAATGCATTCATAACCCATAAATAATGCATTTATAACCTCATAACCCATACATAATGCATTTATAACCCATACTTAATGCATTTATAACCCATACATAATGCATTTATAATCCATACATAATGCATTTATAACCCATACATAATGCATTTATAACCCATACATAATGCATTTATAACCTCATAACCCATACATAATGCATTTATAACCCATATATAATGCATTCATAACCCATACATAATGCATTTATAACCCATACATAATGCATTTATAACCCATACTTATTGCATTTATAACCCATACATAATGCATTTATAACCCATACATAATGCATTTATAACCCATACATAATGCATTTATAACCCATACATAATGCATTCATAAGCCATACATAATGCATTCATAACCTCATAACCCATACATAACACGTTCATTACCCATACATAATGCATTCATAACCCATACATAAAGCATTCATAACCCATACATAATGCATTCATAAGCCATACATAATGCATTCATAACCTCATAACCCATACATAACACATCCATTACCCATACATAATGCATTCATAACCCATACATAATGCATTCATAACCCATACATAATGCATTTATAACCCATACATAATGCATTTATAACTCATACATAATGCATTCATAACCCATACATAATGCATTCATAACCCATACATAATGCATCTATAACCCATACATAATACATTCATAACCTCATAACCCATACATAATGCATTCATAACCCATACATAATGCATTTATAACCCATACATAATGCATTCATAAACCATACATAATGCATTTATAACCCATACATAATGCATTTATAACCCATACATAATGCATTTATAACCCATACATAATGCATTTATAACCCATACATAATGCATTCATAACCCATACATAATGCATTCATTACCCATACATAATGCATTCATAACCCATACATAATGCATTCATAACCCATACATAATACATTCATAACCTCACAACCCATACATAATGCATTCATAACCCGTTCATAACCCATACATAATGCATTCATAACCCATACATAATGCATTAATGACCCATACATAATGCATTTATAACCCATACATAATGCATTTATAACCCATACATAATGCATTTATAACCCATACATAATGCATTCATAACCCATACATAATGCATTCATAACCCATACATAATGCATTTATAACCCATACATAATGCATTCATAACCCATACATAATGCATTCATAACCCATACATAATGCATTCATAACCCATACATAACATTCAGTCATCAACAACAGTGAGCTCCTCTATCAGACGTCCCTCAACTCTCTCCCAGCCCGGGGTCTCAGTCATCAACAACAGTGAGCTCCTCTATCAGACGTCCCTCAGCTCTCTCCCAGCCCGGGGTCTCAGTCATCAACAACAGTGGGATCCTCTATCAGACTTCTCTCAGCTCTCTCCCAGCCCGGGGTCTCAGTCATCAACAACAGTGAGCTCCTCTATCAGACGTCCCTCAACTCTCTCCCAGCCCGGGGTCTCAGTCATCAACAACAGTGAGATCCTCTATCAGACTTCCCTCAGCTCTCTCCCAGCCCGGGGTCTCAGTCATCAACAACAGTGAGTTCATCTATCAGACTTCTCTCAGCTCTCTCCCAGCCCGGGGTCTGATAACAGTCAGTCATCAACAACAGTGAGATCCTCTATCAGACGTCCCTCAGCTCTCTCCCAGCCCTATTGACATGGTCAGGATCTGCTCTCATTTCTACAGTAGCTAACCAGTTCCTGTTTCTGTGAATCCCCTCTTCATCTCCATCTGGCACTTCATAAAGAGAGAAGAAGAGGATAAATGGGCGTGTTTTAGTGATGAAAAAACCTCTCGCTGTGCCAGCAGAGGTCATGTTTCACAGATGTACACTCTGTGCCTTTCCAATACTCCCAATGAGTGACAACTAGGACCAACAACCACTGTGCCCTCCCAATACTCCCAATGAGTGACAACTAGGAACAACAACCTCTGTGCCCTCCCAATACTCCCAATGAGTGACAAGCCAACTAGGAACAACAACCTCTGTGCCCTCCCAATACTCCCAATGAGTGACAAGCCAACTAGGAACAACAACCTCTGTGCCCTCCCAATACTCCCAATGAGTGACAAGCCAACTAGGAACAACAACCTCTGTGCCCTCCCAATACTCCCAATGAGTGACAAGCCAACTAGGACCAACAACCACTGTGTCCTCCCAATACTCCCAATGAGTGACAACTAGGAACAACAACCACTGTGCCCTCCCAATACTCCCAATGAGTGACAAGCCAACTAGGAACAACAACCTCTGTGCCCTCCCAATACTCCCAATGAGTGACAAGCCAACTAGGAACAACAACCTCTGTGCCCTCCCAATACTCCCAATGAGTGACAAGCCAACTAGGAACAACAACCTCTGTGCCCTCCCAATACTCCCAATGAGTGACAAGCCAACTAGGAACAACAACCTCTGTGCCCTCCCAATACTCCCAATGAGTGACAAGCCAACTAGGAACAACAACCTCTGTGTCCTCCCAATACTCCCAATGAGTGACAAGCCAACTAGGAACAACAACCTCTGTGTCATTCCCCTTTAGTCAACAACAACAACAACAACAGGTTGGGAAGCCCTGTGTCCAAATAGACTGAAACCCTCTATGTAGCACCTATACACATCTGGAGCACTTAACACAGGGGATCCTGAACTGACTCTAGAAAAGACATGGAACCCTCTATGTAGCACCTATACACATCTGAAGCACTTAACACAGGGGATCCTGAACTGACTCTAGAATAGACTGAAACCCTCTATGTAGCACCTATACACATCTGGAGCACTTAACACAGGGGATCCTGAACTGACTCTAGAATAGACTGAAACCCTCTATGTAGCACCTATACCCATCTGGAGCACTTAACACAGGGGATCCTGAACTGACTCTAGAATAGACTGAAACCCTCTATGTAGCACCTATACACATCTGAAGCACTTAACACAGGGGATCCTGAACTGACTCTAGAATAGACTGAAACCCTCTATGTAGCACCTATACACATCTGGAGCACTTAACACAGGGGATCCTGAACTGACTCTAGAAAAGGCATGGAACCCCACTAGAAACCACATCTCTCCACCCCTCCATCTCTCCACCCCTCCACCCCTCCATCTCTCCACCCCTCCATCTCTCCAGCTCTCCACCCCTCCATCTCTCCACCCCTCCATCTCTCCATCTCTCCACCCCTCCATCTTTCCACCCCTCCATCCCTCCACCCCTCCATCTCTCCACCCCTCCATCTCTCCACCCCTCCTTCCCTCCATCTCTCCATCTCTCCACCCCTCCATCTCTCCACCCCTCCATCTCTCCACCCCTCCATATCTCCATCTCTCCACCCCTCCATCTCTCCACCCCTCCATCTCTCCACCCCTCCATATCTCCATCTCTCCACCCCTCCATCTCTCCACCCCTCCATCTCTCCACCCCTCCATCTCTCCACCCCGCCACCTCTCCATCTCTCCACCCCTCCATCTCTCCATCTCTCCACCCCTCCATCTCTCCATCTCTCCACCCCTCCATCTCTCCATCTCTCCATCCCTCCATCTCTCCATCTCTCCATCCCTCCATCTCTCCAGCTCTCTGTCTCTCCACCCCGCCACCTCTCCATCCCTCCATCTCTCCACCCCTCCATCTCTCCACCCCTCCATCTCTCCACTCCTCCATCTCTCCATCTCTCCACCCCTCCATATCTCCATCTCTCCACCCCTCCATCTCTCCACCCCGCCACCTCTCCATCTCTCCACCCCTCCATCTCACCATCTCTCCACCCCTCCATCTCTCCATCTCTCCACCCTCCATCTCTCCACCCCTCCATCTCTCCACCCCTCCATCTCTCCATCCCTCCATCTCTCCATCTCTCCATCTCTCCAGCTCTCTGTCTCTCCACCCCGCCACCTCTCCATCCCTCCATCCCTCCATCTCTCCACCCCTCCATCTCTCCACTCCTCCATCTCTCCATCTCTCCACCCCTCCATCTCTCCACCCCTCCATCTCTCCACCTCTCCATCTCTCCACCCCTCCATCTCTCCATCTCTCCACCCTCCCCTCCACCTCTCCATCTCTCCACCCCTCCACCCCTCCATCTCTCCATCTCTCCACCCCTCCATCTCTCCATCTCTCCACCCCTCCATCTCTCCATCTCTCCACCCCTCCATCTCTCCACCCCTCCATCTCTCCACTTCTCCACCCCTCCATCTCTCCATCTCTCCACCCCTCCATCTCTCCATCTCTCCACTCCTCCATCTCTCCACTCCTCCATCTCTCCACCCCTCCATCTCTCCACTTCTCCACCTCTCCATCTCCACCCCTCCATCTCTCCATCTCTCCACCCCTCCATCTCTCCATCTCTCCACTCCTCCATCTCTCCATCTCTCCATCTCTCCATCTCTCCACCCCTCCATCTCTCCATCTCTCCATCTCTCCACCCCTCCATCTCTCCACCCCTCCACCCTCCACCTCTCCATCTCCACCCCTCCATCTCTCCACCCCTCCATCTCTCCACATGGCACCAGCCAGGCCAGTAGAACCCAAGAGAGCAGCTGTGGTCTTTTAAAGCCCGTCATGTCTGACAGCCTGCCCAGGACCGTGTTCCTGTAGTGTTTTACCATCCCCATTTACTGCTCTCCTCGGCCTGTTAACTACTGCTCAGTGTGGCCTACTGACTGGCCGGGAAGGAACGTGGCCGCCTGGCCGAGAGGGATCGAGGGAGGGAAGCAGGTGCCCGGGTTTTATCGCCTGTCACCTTCCAGCAGGAGCTCGGGTAGCCTACTCACCAAGAGAGAGGCCCGCGCCCTTATTCAGGAAGAGTCTCAGAGAAGGAGATCTAGGATCAGGCCATAAAGAGTCTCAGTAGGAGTGCTGATCTAGGATCAGGCCATAAAGAGTCTCAGAGTAGGAGTGCTGATCTAGGATCAGATCATAAAGAGTCTCAGAGTAGGAGTGTTGATCTAGGAACTCCAGGGTGATGTGGCGTGGTATAGTGTGGTGTTAGCATCTCAACTCCAGGGTTCCAGGGTGATGTGGTATAGTGTGGTGTGGTATAGTGTGGTATAGTGTGGTGTTAGCATCTCAACTCCAGGGTGATGTGGTATAGTGTGGTGTTAGCATCTCAACTCCAGGGTGATGTGGTATAGTGTGGTGTTAGCATCTCAACTCCAGGGTGGTGTGGTGTGGTATAGTGTGGTGTTAGCATCTCAACTCCAGGGTGATGTGGTATAGTGTGGTGTTAGCATCTCAACTCCAGGGTTCCAGGGTGATGTGGTATAGTGTGGTGTTAGCATCTCAACTCCAGGGTGATGTGGTGTGGTATAGTGTGGTGTTAGCATCTCAACTCCAGGGTGATGTGGTATAGTGTGGTGTTAGCATCTCAACTCCAGGGTGATGTGGTATAGTGTGGTGTTAGCATCTCAACTCCAGGGTGATGTGGTGTGGTATAGTGTGGTGTTAGCATCTCAACTCCAGGGTGGTGTGGTATAGTGTGGTGTTAGTATCTCAACTCCAGGGTGATGTGGTATAGTGTGGTGTTAGCATCTCAACTCCAGGGTGGTGTGGTATAGTGTGGTGTTAGCATCTCAACTCCAGGGTGGTGTGGTATAGTGTGGTGTTAGCATCTCAACTCCAGGGTGATGTGGTATAGTGTGGTGTTAGCATCTCAACTCCAGGGTGCCGTGGTGTGGTATAGTGTGGTGTTAGCATCTCAACTCCAGGGTGATGTGGTGTGGTATAGTGTGGTGTTAGCATCTCAACTCCAGGGTGATGTGGTGTGGTATAGTGTGGTGTTAGCATCTCAACTCCAGGGTGATGTGGTATAGTGTGGTGTTAGCATCTCAACTCCAGTGTGGTGTGATGTGGTATAGTGTGGTGTTAGCATCTCAACTCCAGGGTGGTGTGGTATAGTGTGGTGTTAGTATCTCAACTCCAGGGTGGTGTGGTGTGGTATAGTGTGGTGTTAGCATCTCAACTCCAGGGTGGTGTGGTATAGTGTGGTGTTAGCATCTCAACTCCAGGGTGGTGTGGTATAGTGTGGTGTTAGTATCTCAACTCCAGGGTGGTGTGGTGTGGTATAGTGTGGTGTTAGCATCTCAACTCCAGGGTGGTGTGGTATAGTGTGGTGTTAGTATCTCAACTCCAGGGTGGTGTGGTGTGGTATAGTGTGGTGTTAGCATCTCAACTCCAGGGTGATGTGGTGTTAGCATCTCAACTCCAGGGTGGTGTGGTATAGTGTGGTGTTAGCATCTCAACTCCAGGGTGGTGTGGTATAGTGTGGTGTTAGCATCTCAACTCCAGGGTGGTGTGGTATAGTGTGGTGTTAGCATCTCAACTCCAGGGTGGTGTGGTATAGTGTGGTGTTAGCATCTCAACTCCAGGGTGATGTGGTATAGTGTGGTGTTAGCATCTCAACTCCAGGGTTCCAGGGTGATGTGGTATAGTGTGGTGTTAGCATCTCAACTCCAGGGTAGCATCTCAACTCCATGTGGTATAGTGTGGTGTTAGCATCTCAACTCCAGGGTGATGTGGTATAGTGTGGTGTTAGCATCTCAACTCCAGGGTGGTGTGGTATAGTGTGGTGTTAGCATCTCAACTCCAGGGTGGTGTGGTGGTATAGTGTGGTGTTAGCATCTCAACTCCAGTGTGGTGTTAGCATCTCAACTCCAGGGTGGTGTGGTATAGTGTGGTGTTAGTATCTCAACTCCAGGGTGGGTGGTGTGGTATAGTGTGGTGTTAGCATCTCAACTCCAGGGTGTATAGTGTGGTGTTAGTATCTCAACTCCAGGGTGGTGTGGTGTGGTATAGTGTGGTGTTAGCATCTCAACTCCAGGGTGGTGTGGTATAGTGTGGTGTTAGCATCTCAACTCCAGGGTGGTGTGGTATAGTGTGGTGTTAGCATCTCAACTCCAGGGTGGTGTGGTATAGTGTGGTGTTAGCATCTCAACTCCAGGGTGGTGTGGTGTGGTATAGTGTGGTGTTAGCATCTCAACTCCAGGGTGATGTGGTAGTGTAGTGTGGTGTTAGCATCTCAACTCCAGGGTTCCAGGGTGATGTGGTATAGTGTGGTGTTAGCATCTCAACTCCAGGGTGATGTGGTGTGGTATAGTGTGGTGTTAGCATCTCAACTCCAGGGTGATGTGGTATAGTGTGGTGTTAGCATCTCAACTCCAGGGTGATGTGGTATAGTGTGGTGTTAGCATCTCAACTCCAGGGTGATGTGGTGTGGTATAGTGTGGTGTTAGCATCTCAACTCCAGGGTGGTGTGGTATAGTGTGGTGTTAGTATCTCAACTCCAGGGTGATGTGGTATAGTGTGGTGTTAGCATCTCAACTCCAGGGTGGTGTGGTATAGTGTGGTGTTAGCTTCTCAACTCCAGGGTGGTGTGGTATAGTGTGGTGTTAGCATCTCAACTCCAGGGTGATGTGGTATAGTGTGGTGTTAGCATCTCAACTCCAGGGTGCCGTGGTGTGGTATAGTGTGGTGTTAGCATCTCAACTCCAGGGTGATGTGGTATAGTGTGGTGTTAGCATCTCAACTCCAGGGTGATGTGGTATAGTGTGGTGTTAGCATCTCAACTCCAGGGTGATGTGGTATAGTGTGGTGTTAGCATCTCAACTCCAGGGTGATGTGGTATAGTGTGGTGTTAGCATCTCAACTCCAGGGTGATGTGGTATAGTGTGGTGTTAGCATCTCAACTCCAGGGTGATGTGGTGTGGTATAGTGTGGTGTTAGCATCTCAACTCCAGGGTGATGTGGTATAGTGTGGTGTTAGCATCTCAACTCCAGGGTGGTGTGGTATAGTGTGGTGTTAGTATCTCAACTCCAGGGTGATGTGGTATAGTGTGGTGTTAGCATCTCAACTCCAGGGTGGTGTGGTATAGTGTGGTGTTAGTATCTCAACTCCAGGGTGGTGTGGTGTGGTATAGTGTGGTGTTAGCATCTCAACTCCAGGGTGGTGTGGTATAGTGTGGTGTTAGCATCTCAACTCCAGGGTGGTGTGGTATAGTGTGGTGTTAGTATCTCAACTCCAGGGTGGTGTGGTGTGGTATAGTGTGGTGTTAGCATCTCAACTCCAGGGTGGTGTGGTATAGTGTGGTGTTAGTATCTCAACTCCAGGGTGGTGTGGTGTGGTATAGTGTGGTGTTAGCATCTCAACTCCAGGGTGATGTGGTGTTAGCATCTCAACTCCAGGGTGCCGTGGTATAGTGTGGTGTTAGCATCTCAACTCCAGGGTGGTGTGGTTTGGTATAGTGTGGTGTTAGCATCTCAACTCCAGGGTGATGTGGTATAGTGTGGTGTTAGCATCTCAACTCCAGGGTGATGTGGTATAGTGTGGTGTTAGCATCTCAACTCCAGGGTGATGTGGTGTGGTATAGTGTGGTGTTAGCATCTCAACTCCAGGGTGCCGTGGTATAGTGTGGTGTTAGCATCTCAACTCCAGGGTGGTGTGGTTTGGTATAGTGTGGTGTTAGCATCTCAACTCCAGGGTGATGTGGTATAGTGTGGTGTTAGCATCTCAACTCCAGGGTGATGTGGTATAGTGTGGTGTTAGCATCTCAACTCCAGGGTGATGTGGTATAGTGTGGTGTTAGCATCTCAACTCCAGGGTGATGTGGTGTGGTATAGTGTGGTGTTAGCATCTCAACTCCAGGGTGATGTGGTATAGTGTGGTGTTAGCATCTCAACTCCAGGGTGGTGTGGTATAGTGTGGTGTTAGTATCTCAACTCCAGGGTGATGTGGTATAGTGTGGTGTTAGCATCTCAACTCCAGGGTGGTGTGGTATAGTGTGGTGTTAGTATCTCAACTCCAGGGTGGTGTGGTGTGGTATAGTGTGGTGTTAGCATCTCAACTCCAGGGTGGTGTGGTATAGTGTGGTGTTAGCATCTCAACTCCAGGGTGGTGTGGTATAGTGTGGTGTTAGTATCTCAACTCCAGGGTGGTGTGGTGTGGTATAGTGTGGTGTTAGCATCTCAACTCCAGGGTGGTGTGGTATAGTGTGGTGTTAGCATCTCAACTCCAGGGTGGTGTGGTATAGTGTGGTGTTAGCATCTCAACTCCAGGGTGATGGTGTATAGTGTGGTGTTAGCATCTCAACTCCAGGGTGATGTGGTGTTAGCATCTCAACTCCAGGGTGCCGTGGTATAGTGTGGTGTTAGCATCTCAACTCCAGGGTGGTGTGGTTTGGTATAGTGTGGTGTTAGCATCTCAACTCCAGGGTGATGTGGTATAGTGTGGTGTTAGCATCTCAACTCCAGGGTGATGTGGTATAGTGTGGTGTTAGCATCTCAACTCCAGGGTGATGTGGTGTGGTATAGTGTGGTGTTAGCATCTCAACTCCAGGGTGATGTGGTATAGTGTGGTGTTAGCATCTCAACTCCAGGGTGGTGTGGTATAGTGTGGTGTTAGTATCTCAACTCCAGGGTGATGTGGTATAGTGTGGTGTTAGCATCTCAACTCCAGGGTGGTGTGGTATAGTGTGGTGTTAGTATCTCAACTCCAGGGTGGTGTGGTGTGGTATAGTGTGGTGTTAGCATCTCAACTCCAGGGTGGTGTGGTATAGTGTGGTGTTAGCATCTCAACTCCAGGGTGGTGTGGTATAGTGTGGTGTTAGTATCTCAACTCCAGGGTGGTGTGGTGTGGTATAGTGTGGTGTTAGCATCTCAACTCCAGGGTGGTGTGGTATAGTGTGGTGTTAGTATCTCAACTCCAGGGTGGTGTGGTGTGGTATAGTGTGGTGTTAGCATCTCAACTCCAGGGTGATGTGGTGTTAGCATCTCAACTCCAGGGTGCCGTGGTATAGTGTGGTGTTAGCATCTCAACTCCAGGGTGGTGTGGTATAGTGTGGTGTTAGCATCTCAACTCCAGGGTGGTGTGGTATAGTGTGGTGTTAGCATCTCAACTCCAGGGTGGTGTGGTATAGTGTGGTGTTAGCATCTCAACTCCAGGGTGGTGTGGTGTGGTATAGTGTGGTGTTAGCATCTCAACTCCAGGGTGATGTGGTATAGTGTGGTGTTAGCATCTCAACTCCAGGGTTCCAGGGTGATGTGGTATAGTGTGGTGTTAGCATCTCAACTCCAGGGTGATGTGGTGTGGTATAGTGTGGTGTTAGCATCTCAACTCCAGGGTGATGTGGTATAGTGTGGTGTTAGCATCTCAACTCCAGGGTGATGTGGTATAGTGTGGTGTTAGCATCTCAACTCCAGGGTGATGTGGTGTGGTATAGTGTGGTGTTAGCATCTCAACTCCAGGGTGGTGTGGTATAGTGTGGTGTTAGTATCTCAACTCCAGGGTGATGTGGTATAGTGTGGTGTTAGCATCTCAACTCCAGGGTGGTGTGGTATAGTGTGGTGTTAGCATCTCAACTCCAGGGTGGTGTGGTATAGTGTGGTGTTAGCATCTCAACTCCAGGGTGATGTGGTATAGTGTGGTGTTAGCATCTCAACTCCAGGGTGCCGTGGTGTGGTATAGTGTGGTGTTAGCATCTCAACTCCAGGGTGATGTGGTATAGTGTGGTGTTAGCATCTCAACTCCAGGGTGATGTGGTGTGGTATAGTGTGGTGTTAGCATCTCAACTCCAGGGTGGTGTGGTATAGTGTGGTGTTAGCATCTCAACTCCAGGGTGATGTGATGTGGTATAGTGTGGTGTTAGCATCTCAACTCCAGGGTGGTGTGGTATAGTGTGGTGTTAGCATCTCAACTCCAGGGTGATGTGGTGTGGTATAGTGTGGTGTTAGCATCTCAACTCCAGGGTGATGTGGTATAGTGTGGTGTTAGCATCTCAACTCCAGGGTGATGTGGTATAGTGTGGTGTTAGCATCTCAACTCCAGGGTGATGTGGTATAGTGTGGTGTTAGCATCTCAACTCCAGGGTGATGTGGTATAGTGTGGTGTTAGCATCTCAACTCCAGGGTGATGTGGTATAGTGTGGTGTTAGCATCTCAACTCCAGGGTGATGTGGTATAGTGTGGTGTTAGCATCTCAACTCCAGGGTGATGTGGTGTGGTATAGTGTGGTGTTAGCATCTCAACTCCAGGGTGATGTGGTGTTAGCATCTCAACTCCAGGGTGGTGTGGTATAGTGTGGTGTTAGTATCTCAACTCCAGGGTGGTGTGGTATAGTGTGGTGTTAGCATCTCAACTCCAGGGTGGTGTGGTATAGTGTGGTGTTAGCATCTCAACTCCAGGGTGGTGTGGTATAGTGTGGTGTTAGTATCTCAACTCCAGGGTGGTGTGGTGTGGTATAGTGTGGTGTTAGCATCTCAACTCCAGGGTGGTGTGGTATAGTGTGGTGTTAGTATCTCAACTCCAGGGTGGTGTGGTGTGGTATAGTGTGGTGTTAGCATCTCAACTCCAGGGTGATGTGGTGTTAGCATCTCAACTCCAGGGTGCCGTGGTATAGTGTGGTGTTAGCATCTCAACTCCAGGGTGATGTGGTATAGTGTGGTGTTAGCATCTCAACTCCAGGGTGGTGTGGTATAGTGTGGTGTTAGCATCTCAACTCCAGGGTGGTGTGGTATAGTGTGGTGTTAGCATCTCAACTCCAGGGTGATGTGGTATATTGTGGTGTTAGCATCTCAACTCCAGGGTGATGTGGTATAGTGTGGTGTTAGCATCTCAACTCCAGGGTGATGTGGTATAGTGTGGTGTTAGCATCTCAACTCCAGGGTGATGTGGTATAGTGTGGTGTTAGCATCTCAACTCCAGGGTGGTGTGGTGTGGTATAGTGTGGTGTTAGCATCTCAACTCCAGGGTGATGTGGTATAGTGTGGTGTTAGCATCTCAACTCCAGGGTTCCAGGGTGATGTGGTATAGTGTGGTGTTAGCATCTCAACTCCAGGGTGATGTGGTGTGGTATAGTGTGGTGTTAGCATCTCAACTCCAGGGTGATGTGGTATAGTGTGGTGTTAGCATCTCAACTCCAGGGTGATGTGGTATAGTGTGGTGTTAGCATCTCAACTCCAGGGTGATGTGGTGTGGTATAGTGTGGTGTTAGCATCTCAACTCCAGGGTGGTGTGGTATAGTGTGGTGTTAGTATCTCAACTCCAGGGTGATGTGGTATAGTGTGGTGTTAGCATCTCAACTCCAGGGGGTGGTGTGGTATAGTGTGGTGTTAGCATCTCAACTCCAGGGTGGTGTGGTATAGTGTGGTGTTAGCATCTCAACTCCAGGGTGATGTGGTATAGTGTGGTGTTAGCATCTCAACTCCAGGGTGCCGTGGTGTGGTATAGTGTGGTGTTAGCATCTCAACTCCAGGGTGATGTGGTATAGTGTGGTGTTAGCATCTCAACTCCAGGGTGATGTGGTGTGGTATAGTGTGGTGTTAGCATCTCAACTCCAGGGTGATGTGGTATAGTGTGGTGTTAGCATCTCAACTCCAGGGTGGTGTGGTATAGTGTGGTGTTAGTATCTCAACTCCAGGGTGATGTGGTATAGTGTGGTGTTAGCATCTCAACTCCAGGGTGGTGTGGTATAGTGTGGTGTTAGTATCTCAACTCCAGGGTGGTGTGGTGTGGTATAGTGTGGTGTTAGCATCTCAACTCCAGGGTGGTGTGGTATAGTGTGGTGTTAGCATCTCAACTCCAGGGTGGTGTGGTATAGTGTGGTGTTAGTATCTCAACTCCAGGGTGGTGTGGTGTGGTATAGTGTGGTGTTAGCATCTCAACTCCAGGGTGGTGTGGTATAGTGTGGTGTTAGTATCTCAACTCCAGGGTGGTGTGGTGTGGTATAGTCTGGTGTTAGCATCTCAACTCCAGGGTGATGTGGTGTTAGCATCTCAACTCCAGGGTGGTGTGGTATAGTGTGGTGTTAGTATCTCAACTCCAGGGTGGTGTGGTGTGGTATAGTGTGGTGTTAGCATCTCAACTCCAGGGTGATGTGGTGTTAGCATCTCAACTCCAGGGTGCCGTGGTATAGTGTGGTGTTAGCATCTCAACTCCAGGGTGATGTGGTATAGTGTGGTGTTAGCATCTCAACTCCAGGGTGGTGTGGTGTGGTATAGTGTGGTGTTAGCATCTCAACTCCAGGGTGATGTGGTATAGTGTGGTGTTAGCATCTCAACTCCCAGGTGTTCCAGGGTGATGTGGTATAGTGTGGTGTTAGCATCTCAACTCCAGGGTGATGTGGTGTGGTAGCATCTCAACTCCAGGGTGGTGTGTGGTGTTAGCATCTCAACTCCAGGGTGATGTGGTATAGTGTGGTGTTAGCATCTCAACTCCAGGGTGATGTGGTATAGTGTGGTGTTAGCATCTCAACTCCAGGGTGATGTGTATAGTGTGGTGTTAGCATCTCAACTCCAGTGTGGGTGTGGTGTTAGCATCTCAACTCCAGGGTGATGTGGTATAGTGTGGTGTTAGCATCTCAACTCCAGGGTGATGTGGTATAGTGTGGTGTTAGCATCTCAACTCCAGGGTGATGTGGTATAGTGTGGTGTTAGCATCTCAACTCCAGGGTGATGTGGTGTGGTATAGTGTGGTGTTAGCATCTCAACTCCAGGGTGATGTGGTGCATCTCAACTCCAGGGTGTGGTATAGTGTGGTGTTAGCATCTCAACTCCCAGGGTGCATCTCAACTCCATGTGGTATAGTGTGGTGTTAGCATCTCAACTCCAGGGTGGTGTGGTATAGTGTGGTGTTAGCATCTCAACTCCAGGGTGGTGTGGTATAGTGTGGTGTTAGCATCTCAACTCCAGGGTGATGTGGTATAGTGTGGTGTTAGCATCTCAACTCCAGGGTTCCAGGGTGATGTGGTATAGTGTGGTGTTAGCATCTCAACTCCAGGGTGATGTGGTATAGTGTGGTGTTAGCATCTCAACTCCAGGGTGATGTGTATAGTGTGGTTAGCATCTATAGTGTGGTGTTAGCATCTCAACTCCAGGGTGATGTGGTATAGTGTGGTGTTAGCATCTCAACTCCAGGGTGATGTGGTATAGTGTGGTGTTAGCATCTCAACTCCAGGGTGATGTGGTATAGTGTGGTGTTAGCATCTCAACTCCAGGGTGATGTGGTATAGTGTGGTGTTAGCATCTTCCAGGGTGGTGTGGTATAGTGTGGTGTTAGCATCTCAACTCCAGGGTGGTGTGGTATAGGGTGGTGTGGTGTGGTGTTAGCATCTCAACTCCAGGGTTCCAGGGTGGTGTGGTATAGTGTGGTATAGTGTGGTGTTAGCATCTCAACTCCAGGGTGGTGTGGTGTAGTGTGGTATAGTGTGGTGTAACGTAAACAACACTGCTAGCTAGCCTGCTAGCCCCGAATAGCAACACTGCAGAAACTATTACACTCAACGGAACGACTTGATTAGTGTAGTGTCAACAACGCACCCACTGCCAGCTGGCCTACTTCAGCAGTACTGTATCATTTTAGTCAATATGATTCTTGCTACGTAGCTTAACTTTCTGAACATTCGAGACGTGTAGTCCACTTGTCATTCCAATCTCCTTTGCATTAGCGTAGCCTCTTCTGTAGCCTGTCAACTATGTGTCTGTTTATCCCTGTTCTCTCCTCTCTGCACAGACCATACAAACGCTCCTCACCGCGTGGCCGCGGCCACCCTACTCTGGTGGTCCCAGCGCGCACGACCCACGTGGAGTTCCAGGTCTCCGGTAGCCTCTGGAACTGCCAATCTGCGGTCAACAAGGCAGAGTTCATCTCAGCCTATGCCTCCCTCCAGTCCCTCGACTTCTTGGCACTGACGGAAACATGGATCACCACAGACAACACTGCTACTCCTACTGCTCTCTCTTCGTCCGCCCACGTGTTCTCGCACACCCCGAGAGCGTCTGGTCAGCGGGGTGGTGGCACCGGGATCCTCATCTCTCCCAAGTGGTCATTCTCTCTTTCTCCCCTTACCCATCTGTCTATCGCCTCCTTTGAATTCCATGCTGTCACAGTTACTAGCCCTTTCAAGCTTAACATCCTTATCATTTATCGCCCTCCAGGTTCCCTCGGAGAGTTCATCAATGAGCTTGATGCCTTGATAAGCTCCTTTCCTGAGGACGGCTCACCTTTCACAGTTCTGGGCGACTTTAACCTCCCCACGTCTACCTTTGACTCTTTCCTCTCTGCCTCCTTCTTTCCACTCCTCTCCTCTTTTGACCTCACCCTCTCACCTTCCCCCCTACTCACAAGGCAGGCAATACGCTCGACCTCATCTTTACTAGATGCTGTTCTTCCACTAACCTCATTGCAACTCCCCTCCAAGTCTCCGACCACTGCCTTGTATCCTTTTCCCTCTCGCTCTCATCCAACACCTCCCACACTGCCCCTACTCGGATGGTATCGCGCCGTCCCAACCTTCGCTCTCTCTCCCCCGCTACTCTCTCCTCTTCCATCCTATCATCTCTTCCCTCCGCTCAAACCTTCTCCCACCTATCTCCTGATTCTGCCTCCTCAACCCTCCTCTCCTCCCTCTCTGCATCCCTTGACTCTCTATGTCCCCTATCCTCCAGGCCGGCTCGGTCCTCCCCTCCCGCTCCGTGGCTCGATGACTCATTGCGAGCTCACAGAACAGGGCTCCGGGCAGCCGAGCGGAAATGGAGGAAAACTCGCCTCCCTGCGGACCTGGCATCCTTTCACTCCCTCCTCTCTACATTTTCCTCCTCTGTCTCTGCTGCTAAAGCCACTTTCTACCACGCTAAATTCCAAGCATCTGCCTCTAACCCTAGGAAGCTCTTTGCCACCTTCTCCTCCCTCCTGAATCCTCCGCCCCCTCCCCCCTCCTCCCTCTCTGCAGATGACTTCGTCAACCATTTTGAAAAGAAGGTCGACAACATCCGATCCTCGTTTGCTAAGTCAAACGACACCGCTGGTTCTGCTCACACTGCCCTATCCTGTGCTCTGACCTCTTTCTCCCTCTCTCTCCAGATGAAATCTCGCGTCTTGTGACGGCCGGCCGCCCAACAACCTGCCCGCTTGACCCTATCCCCTCCTCTCTTCTCCAGACCATTTCCGGAGACCTTCTCCCTTACCTCACCTCGCTCATCAACTCATCCCTGACCGCTGGCTACATCCCTTCCGTCTTCAAGAGAGCGAGAGTTGCACCCCTTCTGAAAAAACCTACACTCGATCCCTCCGATGTCAACAATTACAGACCAGTATCCCTTCTTTCTTTTCTCTCCAAAACTCTTGAACGTGCCGTCCTTGGCCAGCTCTCCCGCTATCTCTCTCTGAATGACCTTCTTGATCCAAATCAGTCAGGTTTCAAGACTAGTCATTCAACTGAGACTGCTCTCCTCTGTATCACGGAGGCGCTCCGCACTGCTAAAGCTAACTCTCTCTCCTCTGCTCTCATCCTTCTAGATCTATCGGCTGCCTTCGATACTGTGAACCATCAGATCCTCCTCTCCACCCTCTCCGAGTTGGGCATCTCCGGCGCGGCCCACGCTTGGATTGCGTCCTACCTGACAGGTCGCTCCTACCAGGTGGCGTGGCGAGAATCTGTCTCCTCACCACGCGCTCTCACCACTGGTGTCCCCCAGGGCTCTGTTCTTGGCCCTCTCCTATTCTCGCTATACACCAAGTCACTTGGCTCTGTCATAACCTCACATGGTCTCTCTTATCATTGCTATGCAGATGACACACAATTAATCTTCTCCTTTCCCCCTTCTGATGACCAGGTGGCGAATCGCATCTCTGCATGTCTGGCAGACATATCAGTGTGGATGACGGATCACCACCTCAAGCTGAACCTCGGCAAGACGGAGCTGCTCTTCCTCCCGGGGAAGGACTGCCCATTCCATGATCTCGCCATCACGGTTGACAACTCCATTGTGTCCTCCTCCCAGAGCGCCAAGAACCTTGGCGTGATCCTGGACAACACCCTGTCGTTCTCAACCAACATCAAGGCGGTGGCCCGTTCCTGTAGGTTCATGCTCTACAACATCCGCAGAGTACGACCCTGACTCACACAGGAAGCGGCGCAGGTCCTAATCCAGGCACTTGTCATCTCCCGTCTGGATTACTGCAACTCGCTGTTGGCTGGGCTCCCTGCCTGTGCCATTAAACCCCTTCAACTCATCCAGAACGCCGCAGCCCGTCTGGTGTTCAACCTTCCCAAGTTCTCTCACGTCACCCCGCTCCTCCGTTCTCTCCACTGGCTTCCAGTTGAAGCTCGCATCCGCTACAAGACCATGGTGCTTGCCTACGGAGCTGTGAGGGGAACGGCACCTCAGTACCTCCAGGCTCTGATCAGGCCCTACACCCAAACAAGGGCACTGCGTTCATCCACCTCTGGCCTGCTCGCCTCCCTACCACTGAGGAAGTACAGCTCCCGCTCAGCCCAGTCAAAACTGTTCGCTGCCTTGGCCCCCCAATGGTGGAACAAACTCCCTCACGACGCCAGGACAGCGGAGTCAATCACCACCTTCCGGAGACACCTGAAACCCCACCTCTTTAAGGAATACCTAGGATAGGATAAGTAATCCCTCTCACCCCACCCCCTAAGTTTTAGATGCACTATTGTTAAGTGACTGTCCCACTGGATGTCATAAGGTGAATGCACCAATTTGTAAGTCGCTCTGGATAAGAGCGTCTGCTAAATGACTTAAATGTAAATGTAAATGTAATGTGTTAGCATCTCAACTCCAGGGTGATGTGGTATAGTGTGGTATAGTGTGGTGTTAGCATCTCAACTCCAGGGTGATGTGGTATAGTGTGGTGTTAGCATCTCAACTCCAGGGTTCCAGGGTGATGTGGTATAGTGTGGTGTTAGCATCTCAACTCCAGGGTTCCAGGGTGATGTGGTATAGTGTGGTGTTAGCATCTCAACTCCAGGGTGATGTGGTATAGTGTGGTGTTAGTATCTCAACTCCAGGGTGATGTGGTATAGTGTGGTGTTAGTATCTCAACTCCAGGGTGATGTGGTATAGTGTGGTGTTAGCATCTCAACTCCAGGGTGATGTGGTATAGTGTGGTGTTAGTATCTCAACTCCAGGGTGATGTGGTATAGTGTGGTGTTAGCATCTCAACTCCAGGGTGATGTGGTATTGTGTGGTGTTAGCATCTCAACTCCAGGGTGATGTGGTATAGTGTGGTGTTAGCATCTCAACTCCAGGGTGATGTGGTGTTCCAACAATGCAGTAATAACCAACGAGTAATCTAACCTAACAATTCCACAATTACTACCTTATACACACAAGTGTAAGGGGATAAAGAATATGTACATAAAGATATATGAATGAGTGTTGGTACAGAGCGGCATAGGCAAGATACAGTAGATGGTATCGAGTACAGTATATACATATGAGATGAGTATGTAAACAAAGTGGCATAGTTTAAAGTGGCCAGTGATACATGTGTTACATAAAGATGCAGTAGATGATATAGAGTACAGTATATACGTATGAGATGAATAATGTAGGGTAAGTAACATTATATTAAGTAGCATTGTTTTAAGTGGCTAGTGATACATTTTACATCAATTCCCATCCTGACAGACGCCCACCCAGACCCTCCCCTACAGGTTCAGGTTTTGCGGCCGGAGTCCGTACCTTTGGGGGGGGGGGTACTGTCACGTTCTGACCTTTATTTTCCTTTGTTTTGTCTTTATTTAGTGTTGGTCAGGGTGTGAGTTGGGGTGAGCAGTCTGTGTTTTGTCTTTATTTAGTATGGTCAGGGTGTGAGTTGGGGTGGGCAGTCTATGTTTTGTCTTTATTTAGTATGGTCAGGGCGTGAGTTGGGGTGGGCAGTCTATGTTTTGTCTTTATTTAGTATGGTCAGGGTGTGAGTTGGGGTGGGCAGTCTATGTTTTGTCTTTATTTAGTGTGAGTTGGGGTGGGCAGACTGTGTTTTGTCTTTATTTAGTATGGTCAGGGTGTGAGTTGGGGTGGGCAGTCTATGTTCTGTCTTTATTTAGTGTTGGTCAGGGTGTGAGTTGGGGTGGGCAGTCTATGTTTTGTCTTTATTTAGTATGGTCAGGGCGTGAGTTGGGGTGGGCAGTCTACGTTCTGTCTTTATTTAGTGTTGGTCAGGGTGTGAGTTGGGGTGGGCAGTCTACGTTCTGTCTTTATTTAGTACGGTCAGGGTGTGAGTTGGGGTGGGCAGTCTATGTTTTGTCTTTATTTAGTGTTGGTCAGGGTGTGAGTTGGGGTGGGCAGTCTATGTTTTGTCTTTATTTAGTATGGTCAGGGTGTGAGTTGGGTGGGCAGTCTATCTTTAGGTTTCTGTTTCGGCCTGGTATGGTTCTCAATCAGAGGCAGGTGTCATTAGTTGTCTCTGATTGAGAATCATACTTAGGTAGCCTGGGTTTCACTGTTGGGTTGTGGGTGTTTGTTTCCGTGTCTGTGTTAGTCACCACACGGTCCTGTTTCAGGTTTCTGTTGGTTTGTGGGTGTTTGTTTCCTGTGTCTGTGTGTTAGTCACCACACGGGACTGTTTCGTTTTGGTTTTCGTTCATGTTCACATTTATTGTTTTGTATTTCTTAGTGTTCAGTTTATGTTTTAATATAAACGATATTGACACTTCTGTAGCTCAGTTGGTAGAGCATGGGTAGTGGGTTCGATCCCCGGGACCACCCATACGTAGAATGTATGCACACATGACTGTAAGTCGCTTTGGATAAAAGCGTCTGCTAAATTATTATATATTATTATTATTATTATATATTATTACCACGCTGCTTTTTGGTCCGATCCCCGCTACACCTCCTCTTCAGATGAAGAGGAGGAAATCTGCCTTTACAAAGAATGTGATTCCACACGGTTCATGATGTGTTAAAGGAGGAGAATGTGATTCCACACGGTTCATGATGTGTTAAAGGAGGAGAATGTGATTCCACACGGTTCATGATGTTGTGTTAAAGGAGGAGAATGTGATTCCACACGGTTCATGATGTGTTAAAGGAGAATGTGATTCCACACGGTTCATGATGTTGTGTTAAGGAGGAGAATGTGATTCCACACGGTTCATGATGTGTTAAAGGAGGAGAATGTGATTCCACACGGTTCATGATGTGTTAAAGGAGGAGAATGTGATTCCACACGGTTCATGATGTGTTAAAGGAGGAGAATGTGATTCCACACGGTTCATGATGTGTTAAAGGAGGAGAATGTGATTCCACACGGTTCATGATGTGTTAAAGGAGGAGAATGTGATTCCACACGGTTCATGATGTGTTAAAGGAGGAGAATGTGATTCCACACGGTTCATGATGTTGTGTTAAAGGAGAATGTGATTCCACACGGTTCATGATGTTGTGTTAAAGGAGGAGAATGTGATTCCACACGGTTCATGATGTTGTGTTAAAGGAGGAGAATGTGATTCCACACGGTTCATGATGTTGTGTTAAAGGAGGAGAATGTGATTCCACACGGTTCATGATGTGTTAAAGGAGAATGTGATTCCACACGGTTCATGATCTTGTGTTAAAGGAGGAGAATGTGATTCCACACGGTTCATGATGTGTTAAAGGAGGAGAATGTGATTCCACACGGTTCATGATGTGTTAAAGGAGGAGAATGTGATTCCACACGGTTCATGATGTTGTGTTAAAGGAGAATGTGATTCCACACGGTTCATGATGTTGTCTAAAGGAGAATGTGATTCCACACGGTTCATGATGTGTTAAAGGAGAATGTGAAGATGAGCTTCTGTGTGCAACACGGTACCTGGTAGATGAGCTTCTGTGTGCAACACGGTACCTGGTAGATGAGCTTCTGTGTGCAACACGGTACCTGGTAGATGAGCTTCTGTGTGCAACACGGTACCTGGTAGATGAGCTTCTGTGTGCAACACGGTACCTGGTAGATGAGCTTCTGTGTGCAACACGGTACCTGGTCAAACAGGAGCTCACAGTAACGGCCATACGACCTGAACACAACGAGAAGAGACACTACTTCATATAGGCTGGGAGACCTGGGGGAAAATAGTATTCATGAGAAAGACTATTGTCACACTGAACTCAAGGTTGTGAAGAAAACCAATAAGGAATCGATCAAAAAATATTTTATGATGAATTAAAGATATCAACTGGGATCCCTCTCTCCTGCTCTCGCTCTCTCTGTCTCTCTCCCTCCTGGTCTCTCTCTCTCTCTGTCTCTGTCTCTCTCTCTGTCTCTCTCCCTCTCTCTGTCTCTCTCCCTCTCTCTGTCTCTCTCTCCCTCTCTCTCTCTCTCTCTCTCTCTGTCTCTCTCCCTCTCTCTGTCTCTCTCTGTCTCTCTCTCCACCTCTGTCTCTCTCCCTCTCTCCCTCTCTCCCTCTCTCTCTCCCTCTCTGTCTCTCTCTCCCTCTCTGTCTCTCTCTCTCCCTCTGTCTCTCTCTCTTACTCTCTGTCTCTCTCTATCTCTCTCCCTCTGTCTCTCTCCCTCTCTCTCTCCCTCTCTCTCTCCCTCTCTCTCTCTGTCTCTCTCCCTCTCTCTCTCTCTGTCTCTCTCCTCTCTCTCTCTGTCTCTCTCTCTCTCTCTCTGTCTCTCTCCCTCTCTCTCTCTCTGTCTCTCTCCCTCTCTCTGTCTCTGTCTCTCTGTCTCTCTCTCTCTCTCTGTCTCTCTCCCTCTCTCTCTCTGTCTCTCTTCCTCCCTCCAGACAATCCGTGTAAAGATGGCAGGTTGGACGGAAAGACAGAGCCGAGGCCCCTGAGGAGAGACAAAGGGAGGAAGCTATTTGCTGACAAATGTGGTTTGGTGCTGGGGTTGAGCAGCATTAACTGTGGGTTTTATTAGATGGAGGAGTCCGATATCACGGCTTCTTCCTCTTTATGCCTCTGTGGCGTTGTGATGACGTTGCAGTGAGAGCATCTGGTCACGCTAAGGTGCTGAGTCCTGTTAACCAGATGGCAGCATTGAAGAGAGAAAATAGAGAAGAGACTGGTAATGGACCGCAGATGGAGGGGAACAGATCACACAGAGAGACAGAACTGTTACCTAATCACCTCTTACTACTCTCACGGCTCCTACTACTGCTACTACTACTACTGTTACCTAATCACCTCATACTACTACTACTACTGTTACCTAATCACCTCATACTACTACTACTACTGTTACCTAATCACCTCATACTACTACTACTACTGTTACCTAATCACCTCATACTACTACTACTACTGTTACCTAATCACCTCTTACTACTCTCACGGCTCCTACTACTGCTACTACTACTACTGTTACCTAAACACCTCATACTACTACTACTACTGTTACCTAATCACCTCTTACTACTACTACTACTGTTACCTAATCACCTCATACTACTCTCATGGCTCCTACTACTGCTACTACTCCTACTACTACTACTGTTACCTAATCACCTCATACTACTACTGTTACCTAATCACCTCATACTACTACTACTACTGTTACCTAATCACCTCTTACTACTACTACTACTGTTACCTAATCACCTCTTACTACTACTACTACTGTTACCTAATCACCTCATACTACTACTACTACTGTTACCTAATCACCTCATACTACTACTGTTACCTAATCACCTCATACTACTACTGTTACCTAATCACCTCTTACTACTACTACTACTGTTACCTAATCACCTCATACTACTACTACTACTGTTACCTAATCACCTCATACTACTACTGTTACCTAATCACCTCTTACTACTACTACTACTGTTACCTAATCACCTCATACTACTACTACTACTGTTACCTAATCACCTCATACTACTACTACTACTGTTACCTAATCACCTCATACTACTACTACTACTGTTACCTAATCACCTCATACTACTACTACTACTGTTACCTAATCACCTCTTACTACTACTACTACTACTGTTACCTAATCACCTCTTACTACTCTCATGGCTCCTACTACTGCTACTACTCCTACTACTACTACTACTGTTACCTAATCACCTCATACTACTAGTACTACTGTTACCTAATCACCTCATACTACTACTACTACTGTTACCTAATCACCTCATACTACTAGTACTACTGTTACCTAATCACCTCATACTACTACTACTACTGTTACCTAATCACCTCTTACTACTACTACTACTGTTACCTAATCACCTCATACTACTACTACTACTGTTACCTAATCACCTCATACTACTACTACTGTTACCTAATCACCTCATACTACTACTACTACTGTTACCTAATCACCTCATACTACTACTCTAACGGCTCATACTACTACTGCTACTACTCCTACTACTACTACTGTTACCTAATCACCTCATACTACTACTACTACTGTTACCTAATCACCTCATACTACTCTCACGGCTCCTACTACTGCTACTACTCCTACTACTACTACTGTTACCTAATCACCTCATACTACTACTACTACTGTTACCTAATCACCTCATACTACTACTACTACTGTTACCTAATCACCTCATACTACTACTACTACTGTTACCTAATCACCTCATACTACTCTCACGGCTCCTACTACTGCTACTACTCCTACTACTACTACTGTTACCTAATCACCTCATACTACTACTACTACTGTTACCTAATCACCTCATACTACTACTACTACTGTTACCTAATCACCTCTTACTACTACTACTACTGTTACCTAATCACCTCATACTACTACTACTACTACTGTTACCTAATCACCTCATACTACTACTACTACTGTTACCTAATCACCTCATACTACTACTACTACTGTTACCTAATCACCTCATACTACTACTGTTACCTAATCACCTCATACTACTACTACTACTGTTACCTAATCACCTCATACTACTACTACTACTACTGTTACCTAATCACCTCATACTACTACTACTACTGTTACCTAATCACCTCATACTACTACTACTACTGTTACCTAATCACCTCATACTACTACTACTACTGTTACCTAATCACCTCATACTACTACTACTACTGTTACCTAATCACCTCATACTACTACTACTACTGTTACCTAATCACCTCATACTACTACTACTACTGTTACCTAATCACCTCATACTACTACTACTACTGTTACCTAATCACCTCTTACTACTACTACTACTACTGTTACCTAATCACCTCATACTACTACTGTTACCTAATCACCTCATACTACTACTGTTACCTAATCACCTCATACTACTACTACTACTGTTACCTAATCACCTCATACTACTACTACTACTGTTACCTAATCACCTCATACTACTACTACTACTACTGTTACCTAATCACCTCATACTACTACTACTACTGTTACCTAATCACCTCATACTACTACTACTACTGTTACCTAATCACCTCATACTACTACTGTTACCTAATCACCTCATACTACTACTGTTACCTAATCACCTCATACTACTACTGTTACCTAATCACCTCATACTACTACTGTTACCTAATCACCTCATACTACTACTGTTACCTAATCACCTCATACTACTACTACTACTGTTACCTAATCACCTCATACTACTACTACTACTGTTACCTAATCACCTCATACTACTACTACTACTGTTACCTAATCACCTCTTACTACTAGTACTACTGTTACCTAATCACCTCATACTACTAGTACTACTGTTACCTAATCACCTCTTACTACTAGTACTACTGTTACCTAATCACCTCATACTACTAGTACTACTGTTACCTAATCACCTCATACTACTACTACTACTGTTACCTAATCACCTCTTACTACTACTACTACTGTTACCTAATCACCTCATACTACTCTCACGGCTCCTACTACTGCTACTACTCCTACTACTACTACTGTTACCTAATCACCTCATACTACTACTACTACTGTTACCTAATCACCTCATACTACTCTCACGGCTCCTACTACTGCTACTACTCCTACTACTACTACTGTTACCTAATCACCTCATACTACTACTACTACTGTTACCTAAACACCTCATACTACTACTACTACTGTTACCTAAACACCTCATACTACTACTACTGTTACCTAATCACCTCATACTACTACTACTACTGTTACCTAATCACCTCATACTACTACTGTTACCTAATCACCTCATACTACTACTGTTACCTAATCACCTCATACTACTACTACTACTGTTACCTAATCACCTCATACTACTACTACTACTGTTACCTAATCACCTCATACTACTACTACTACTGTTACCTAATCACCTCATACTACTACTACTACTGTTACCTAATCACCTCATACTACTCTCATGGCTCCTACTACTGCTACTACTCCTACTACTACTACTGTTACCTAATCACCTCATACTACTAGTACTACTGTTACCTAATCACCTCATACTACTAGTACTACTGTTACCTAATCACCTCATACTACTACTACTACTACTGTTACCTAATCACCTCATACTACTACTACTACTGTTACCTAATCACCTCATACTACTACTACTACTACTGTTACCTAATCACCTCATACTACTACTACTACTGTTACCTAATCACCTCATACTACTACTACTACTGTTACCTAATCACCTCTTACTACTAGTACTACTGTTACCTAATCACCTCATACTACTCTCACGGCTCCTACTACTGCTACTACTACTACTACTATACCACTGTTGCTACTACTACTACTACTACTACTACTACTGCTACTACTACTATACCACTGTTGCTACTACTACTACTACTGCTACTACTCAACTACCACTACTACTGCTACTCAACTACTACTCCTACTACTCAACTACCACTACTCCTACTACTACTACTACTCACCTACCACCACTACTACTACTACTCACCTACCACTACTACTCACCTACCTCTACTACTACTACTACCACTACTACTACTACCACTACTACTACTACCACTACTACTACTACTCACCTACCACCACTACTACTACTACTCACCTACCACCACGACTACTACTATTCACCTACCACTACTACCACCACCACTACTACTACTACTACTACTACTACTACTACTACTCACCTACCACCACTACTACTCACCCACCACTACTACTCACCTACCACTACTACTACTACTACTCACCTACCACCACCACTAATACTCACCTACCACTACTACTCACCTACCACTACTACTACTACTACTCACCTATCACCACTACTACTACTCACCTACCACTACTACTCACCCACCACTAATACTCACCTACCACTACTACTCACCCACCACTACCACTACCACTACTACTACCACCACTACTACCACTACTACTACTCACCTACCACTACTACTCACCTACCACTACTACCACCACCACTACTACCACCACCACTACCACTACTACTACTCACCTACCACTACTACTCACCTACCACTACTACTCACCTACCACTACTACCACCACTACCACCACCACTACCACTACTCACCTACCACTACTACTCACCTACCACTACTACCACCACCACTACCACTACTACTACTCACCTACCACTACTACTCACCTACCACTACTACTCACCTACCACTACTACTACCACCACTACTACCACCACCACTACTACCACCACCACTACTACCACCACCACCACCACCACTACTACCACTACTACCACCACCACCACTACTACCACCACCACTACCACTACTACCACTACTACCACCACCACTACTACCACCACCACTACTACCACTACCACCACCACTACTACTACCACTACCACTACTACTACCACCACTACTACCACCACCACTACCACTACTACTACTCACCTACCACTACTACTCACCTACCACTACTACTCACCTACCACTACTACTCAACTACCACTACTACCACCACCACTACTACCACCACCACTACTACTACTCAACTACTACCACCACTACTACCACCACCACTACTACCACTACCACTACTACCACCACCACTACCACTACTACCACTACTACCACCACCACTACTACCACCACCACTACTACCACTACCACCACCACTACTACTACCACTACCACTACTACTACCACCACTACTACCACCACCACTACCACTACTACTACTCACCTACTGTTATAGCAGCAATGTTCCTAGAACTACTACTCACCTACCACTACTACTCAACTACCACTACTACCACCACCACTACTACCACCACCACTACTACTACTCAACTACTACCACCACTACTACCACCACCACTACTACCACTACCACTACTACCACCACCACTACCACTTCTCCTACTACACTGTTTTGGTTACTACATGATTCCATATGTGTAATTTCATATTTTTGATGTCTTCACATTATTCTAAAATGAGTGGATTCTGCTGTTTCTGCCACACTTGTTGCTGACAGGTGTAAAAATCGAGCACACCGCCATGCAATCTCCATAGACAAACAATGCCAGTAGAACGGCCTTACTGAAGAGCTCAGTGACTTTCAATGTGGCACCGTCATAGGATGCCACCTTTCCAACAAGTCAGTTTGTCAAATTTCTGCCCTGCTAGAGCTGCCCCGGGTCAACTGTAAGTGCTGTTATTGTGAGGTGGAAACGTCTAGGAGAAACAACGGCTCAGCCACGAAGTGGTAGACCACACAAGCTCACAGAACGGGACCACAGTGTGCTGACACGTCTGTCCTCGGTTGCAACCCTCCACTACCGAGTTCCAAACTGCCTCTGGAAGCAGCGTCAGCACAATAACTATTCGTTGGGAACTTCATGAAATGGGTTTCCATGGCCGTGCAGCATCACACAAGCCTAAGATCACCATGCGCAATGCCAAGCGTCGTCTGGAGTGGTGTAAAGCTCGCCGCCATTGGACTCTGGAGCAGTGGAAACGTGTTCTCTGGAGTCATACACCACTCTTCACCATCTGGCAGTCAGACGGACGAATCTGGGTTTGGCAGATGCCAGGAGAACACTAACTGCCCCAATGCATAGGGCCAACTGTAAAGTTTGGTGGATGAGGAATAATGGTCTGGGGCTGTTTTTCATGGTTCGGGCCCCTTAGTTCCAGTGAAGGGAAATCTTAACGCTACAGCATACAATGACATTCTAGACGATTCTGTGCTTCCAACTTTGTGGCAACAGTTAGGGGAAGGCCCTTTCCTGTTTCAGCATGATAATACCCCTGTGGACAAACCGAGGTCCATACAGAAATGGTTTGTTGAGATCGGTGTGAAAGAACTTGACTGGCCTGCACAGAGCCCTGACCTCAACCCCAATGATCACCTTTCAGATTAATTGGAATGCCGACTGCAAGCTAGGACAAATCACCCAACATCAATACCGACCTCACTAATGCTCTTGTGGCTGAATGAAAGTAAGTCCCCGCAGCAATGTTGCAACATCTAGTGGGAAGCCTTCCCAGAAGAGTGGAGTCTGTTATAGCATCAATGTTCCTACATCTAGTGGAAAGCCTTCCCAGAAGAGTGGAGGCTGTTATAGCAGCAATGTTCCAACATCTAGTGGAAAGCCTTCCCAGAAGAGTGGAGTCTGTTATAGCAGCAATGTTCCATCATCTAGTGGAAAGCCTTCCCAGAAGAGTGGAGGCTGTTATAGCAGCAATGTTCCAACATCTAGTGGAAAGCCTTCCCAGAAGAGTAGAGGCTGTTATAGCAGCAATGTCCCAACATCTAGTGGAAAGCCTTCCCAGAAGAGTGGAGGCTGTTATAGCAGCAATGTTCCAACATCTAGTGGAAAGCCTTCCCAGAAGAGTGGAGGCTGTTATAGCAGCAATGTTCCAACATCTAGTGGAAAGCCTTCCCAGAAGAGTGGAGGCTGTTATATCAGCAATGTTCCAACATCTAGTGGAAAGCCTTCCCAGAAGAGAGGAGGCTGTTATAGCAGCAATGTTCCAACATCTAGTGGAAAGCCTTCCCAGAAGAGTGGAGGCTGTTATAGCAGCAATGTTCCAACATCTAGTGGAAAGCCTTCCCAGAAGAGTGGAGGCTGTTATAGCAGCAAAGGGGGGAAACCAACTTCATATTAATACCCATGATTTTGGAATGAGATGTTCGACAAGCTGGTGTCCACATACTTTTGTAGTCATGTTGTGTAAAATTATTATTCAAATTCTATGGTTGATGTTGTTACACATGACAAGGTAGGAAACCGAAAGTGTTGATCAGTGTTTATTTTGAGACCCTAATAGCGTTTTAATATATGCATACTGTTACATTTCGACAAATATTGTATAATAGGCTTATCTGATTCAGAACATGCCGTTACACACACGACAACTGGTAGCAACCTGTATCAGGGCTGACGCCTGCTTTGACCGAGCTCGGTGTTTCCCAAACTCACTCCTCTGGATCCCAATTTGTTTTTTTGGACCTGAACACTACACAGCTGATTCAGTTTATTATTTAAATCAGATATTTGTAGTGCTAGGACAAAAAAAAAAAAAAGTACACCCCTTGGTGTCTCCGAGTACTGAGTTTGGGAAACCTAGCTAGTTCATTTAGCTAAAGGGCATTTCGCTTGCCAGCTAACGTTAGCTAGTTAGCGATTAGCTTAAGGCATAATGGCAGCTTCCTTAGACGAACAAACTCACGTTTTGCACACAAAAACAAAAAAGCAAGATACACAAACTAATATTATAAATAGAGAAAACATGTGGATTTATACTTAGAAGCAACTTGGAAAGCAGTATCACTGTTGTGGAAGAATCTGTTGAGTACATGCTGAGAGGAAGAGGAAGTGTCTGTGTGCTGCCTGCCCGTTGAGTGACAGGGGGCGGGACTTCAGCCGGTCTTGTTTGACCAGTGTAGAGAAGAAGTGTTGCGGTGAAATATGGGTCGCAGTTTTTTTTTTTTTTGCGTACGGTGCTCCAAAAATAAACCTCCAAGTCGCATTTTAGAGCCCTGAGTAGTCTACAATCCATGTCTGTAGGGGATATTGGGGATATATATAGCCTAGTCATGTTTAGTCACACTGTGAAGCAACATTCCTCCTCATCTAGGAACTGAGTTTCTCTGTGTGTCTGTGGCCTGAAGACCATATCATCGGCATCTCTGTATGAATGACTGAATGTTATCGGTCTGGAGTTGAATCACAATTCACAGAGTGGTTTGTAGTGGCCACTTTAGGAGATAAGCAAACAGCTGCTCCCCTAGTAAGGAATGCTCAGCCCAGTACCCCACTTCTCCCATGGGGGGGTTACATTCAGCCCACTACCCCACTTCTCCCATGGGGGTTACATTCAGCCCACTACCCCACTTCTCCCATGGGGGTTACATTCAGCCCACTACCCCACTTCTCCCAGGGGTTACATTCAGCCCACTACACCCACTTCTCCCATGGGGGTTACATTCAGCCCACTACCCCCACTTCTCCCATGGGGGGGGTTACATTCAGCCCACTACCCCACTTCTCCCATGGGGGGGGTTACATTCAGCCCACTACCCCACTTCTCCCATGGGGGTTTACATTCAGCCCACTACCCCACTTCTCCCATGGGGGTTACATTCAGCCCACTACCCCACTTCTCCCATGGGGGGTTACATTCAGCCCGCTACCCCACTTCTCCCATGGGGGGTTTACATTCAGCCCACTACCCCCACTTCTCCCATGGGGGTGGGTTACATTCAGCCCACTACCCCACTTATCCCATGGGGGGGGGGGTTACATTCAGCCCACTACCCCCACTTCTCCCATGGGGGGGTTACATTCAGCCCACTACCCCACTTCTCCCAGGGGGTTACATTCAGCCCACTACCCCCACTTCTCCCATGGGGGTGGGTTACATTCAGCCCACTACCCCACTTATCCCATGGGGGGGGGGGGTTACATTCAGCCCACTACCCCCACTTCTCCCATGGGGGGTTACATTCAGCCCACTACCCCACTTATCCCATGGGGGGGTTACATTCAGCCCACTACACCCACTTCTCCCATGGGGGGGGGTACATTCAGCCCACTACCCCACTTCTCTCATGGGGGGTACATTCAGCCCACTACCCCACTTCTCCCATGGGGGGTTTACATTCAGCCCACTACCCCCACTTCTCCCATGGGGGGTTTACATTCAGCCCACTACTCCACTTCTCCCATGGGGGTTTACATTCAGCCCACTACACCACTTCTCTCATGGGGGCTTACATTTAGCCCAGTACCCCACTTCTCCCATGGGGGTTTACATTCAGCCCACTACCCCCACTTCTCCCATGGGGGGTTACATTCAGCCCACTACCTCCACCAAAAGGGGTTCTATGCTTGCTTCATATACATGTATGGCACCTCTTAAGGTTCTAGAACCGAAATTGGTTCCATATAGAACTCTGTATGGAACTCATGGGTTCTATATGGAACCAATTTTGGTTCAGGGAAAAAGAACCCCTAGGGTTCTGATCAAAGAACATATAACTTTTAGGGGTAACAAATATGAAACAAGCGATAGAGCCCCTTTTGGCTCTATCCAGAACCTTTTCTCTTTCTAAGAGTGTGTGGGTACAGGGGAATACAGTGTACAGTAGTAGGAGGAATAGAGTTGTTTCCTCCACCGTGTGTTACAATGTAACCAACAGGAGACAATCCTGATCCCTAGGAGGAGGAAGGCGTTCAATCATTTAGGAAGGTGTTTCTAATATTTTGAATACTCGGTGTAAATCACATGCAAAACCAAATGAACAGATAGGCCTACTGTTACCAATATAATTTGATTATCTGCGTCTATAATCCTATTTTGAGCAATATTCTACGAGAGCACGTTCAGAGCGCTGTGTAGGCTGGTGCTGCAGAGCACAGCCACATCGCTGAGGGATCCACGCTTATGTCGCTCCAATAGACGCGCGTAGCAATAGAACGACCGTTTTCTAAACGCTAGAACTCTAATCGAGTTTCCTGTTCAGTTCTCCAGCTGGCATGATGATCTCCCGGTAGATAACCACGTGACTTCAAGGGGACCGGCGGAGAGCGCAGTCTAATGTGAATTTTCTCTGTTCCCTGGTTGGTTGACTAAGTGATGATTTCTCGGTACTGGTGCATTCCGGTGTACCCGCCCGCCGCACGCTGTGACATCGCAGAGCTACACTCTGCTCTGTTGATGTGAACTGTCAGAATACGTGGTAGGTTTTACAATAGACTTGTTTCGTTAACTACATATTTAATCATCCCGTATTAGCTTAGTAACTACACGTCCACCTCTAGTAATGAACCGGGTTGACCTACTGTGTGTTGTATGCTATGATGATAAAATCCCATTGGGCAAACATTGGTTAAAACAACGTTGTTTCCATGTCATTTCAGTTAAATCATGTTGAATCAACATGTGGAATAGACGTTAAATTGACGTATGTGCCCAGTGGGATGATTTTCATGACTCGCAGACTTTTTAGTTTGAGTGAAATGTTTAGTATTACTCTAAAATAGTTGAGAGACTAGTGGATTGTAATTCATACAACGGGCTCCTCCCGGGTGGCGCAGTGGTCTAAGGAACTCCATCTCCAGTGCTAGAGGCGTCACTACAGACCCTGGTTCGAACCCAGGCTGTATCACAACCAGCCATTATCAACAGTCGCATAGAGCAGTGCACAATTGGCCCAGTGGCGTCCGGTTTAGTGGAGAGTTTGGCCGGGGTCGGCTGTCATTGTAAGTAAGGATTAGTTCTTTACTGACTTGCCTAGTTAAATATAAAACCAAAAACACAATTATGGCCTGAAGACACTTAACTTTACATTTACATCAAGACAAGTTTAAGAGGAGAGAGAGAGAAATAGGGGTCTTCTTTGTGAAAAACAACTATCCTGGGCTGGGCCTGGGACAGGATGAGAGAGAGAGAGAGTAGGTGGAGGAGATGTGGGGGCTTCTAAACCACAACAGTAACCTACCACCATCCTGTCTACCTGCTACAGACACAGAGAGAGGGAGAGAGAGAGAGAGAGAGAGAGAGAGAGAGAGAGAGAGAGAGAGAGAGAGAGAGAGAGAGAGAGAGAGAGAGAGAGAGAGAGAGAGAGAGAGAGAGAGAGCCCAACAGCCCAACCCTGACACAGGGACCCTATAGACATCTCTGTCTGTCAGCCATTACTGTGGATGTGGAGTTTTCAAGCTGCAGAAAAAAGGTAAAATGTATTTTTGAAGGATGTATGTATTATTTATTTCCAGCATTATCATTAAAGAAACATCAGCAAGGCAGGTGTTTGGGATCGCAGGTGAATAGATGAAGGCCTAAGTAAATACCTCACATATAAAGTAAGCATAATACATTATGTTTAAGGCCGTCCCAGCATTATCATTCTAGAGCAATTATTGGCAGATATCAGTTGAAAATTGGTGATTGATTGTTAGTAATAATAAATTGTCACACAGTATTTTATTTTATTTTTTGTTCATCAGAAACAAATGTGTCCTTTCTAAAGGACAAGTCTTACGCAATTTGCTCAAATCATTTTTTCAAAAATGTTATTATTAAAAGTGTTTGTCGTTTGTTAGGCCTATAATCAAAAAGTGTGGTATCGTTTCCACTAGCCTTTTTTTCAAAGTGAAAACAATGTAACATTCAGAGATATGAAACTGAATACGAAAACCACACATTTGCAAGCACGTCACTACAGCATAAATGGAGCAGGATTTTTTTTTAAATGAAATTCTGCATATCAACGACAAAAATAAAAAAACGGCACCTGAGCTCTTTTTAATTTTAATTTTACCTTTATTTAACCAGGCAAGTCAGTTAAGAACAAAATCTTATTTTCAATGACGGCCTGGGAACAGTGGGTTAACTGCCTGTTCAGGGGCAGAACGAAAGATTTGTACCTTGTCAGCTCGGGGGGTTTGAACTCACAACCTTGCGGTTACTAGTCCAATGATCTAACCACTAGGCTACCCTGCCGCCCCTCTTACACCTACTAAAACCAAATAGGTTACAAAATGCCCAACTAGACTAAAGATCGCCCATCTCTCTTTTAATTGTGATCTATCCAGTCAAGGAGACCAGGGTTGACCTGTGAACCCATCCTCTCCGTTTGATTATTAACCCAAAGCGGTTGGTTGTTCATTAGTTCCGTTTGCCCAACGCGCTTGTCTCGTTGTGTCTGGGTCTAAAGCCAGAACACAAGCGGGTCCACCGCAGTGTCTATATGATCCAGGTCCTCTCTCTCTCTCTCTCTCTCTCTCTGTCTCTCTCTCTCTCTGTCTCTCTCTCTCTCTGTCTCTCTCTCTGTCTGTCTCTCTCTCTCTCTCTCTCTCTCTCTCTCTCTCTCTCTCTCTCTCTCTCTCTCTCTCTCTCTCTCTCTCTCTCTCTCTCTCTCTCAGTGATCTGTTTCCTATTGTTCCTTTATTGATTTTTCAGGTAAACGACTGTTGTTTTAGACAAATATTCAGAGTCTTAATTGTAGTCGGAGCGTCAACACTTAAATAGAAATTGGAATTTCAAAAATGTAGGCTAGATTTTCTCAACGGGGTAAAAAAAAATTGTTACCTCCCTCGCATAAACCTATAGATTCACTAATTTCAACAAATGTTGTTTACAATGATCGTCTGTTGTTGTTTTTTTTACTGTATAACAATCGCATTAGTCTACTGAAGATAGATCGCCGAGGCCTGAGTCCATTACATTAATGGAACGTTGAATAGAAGGCCGAGCCAATGAGCAGTGAACGACGTCACTCATTTACTCCGTCGTGTCTGTCACGCACCAATAGGCGTCGCTGCAGACCTGTAATTCTGCTCGACGCCATTTGCGTGCTCTGAGGCTGCAGCTGTAAGTTTGCTGTGGTACTCGTCATTGTCCTGTTGTAGCTACAGTCATATTGAGGGATGCAGCAACACGTTACACATACAATGAGCCCCTCGTTCAATTAATATACAAAAATATATCATAATTTAACTAAAACATTTTTTGTAAATTCATTGAGGAGAAATGATTAGCCTTTCACTATTCATTCACCCTGTTGGATGTATTAATGTCTATTCGACCTACATAATCGTCGTAGTATTATATTTAGCATGTTGCGGAATATCTCAAAGCCATTTATTGTCTAACTTTTTGCCATTTTACTGAAACTTTTTCTCATCAACCTTTTAGTGAATGATCATCAACCTATTAGTGAATGATCGTCAACCTATTAGTGAATGATCATCAACCTATTAGTGAATGATCATCAACCTATTAGTGAATGATCGTCAACCTATTAGTGAATGATCGTCAACCTATTAGTGAATGATCATCAACCTATTAGTGAATGATCATCAACCTATTAGTGAATGATCATCAACCTATTAGTGAATGATCGTCAACCTATTAGTGAATGATCATCAACCTATTAGTGAATGATCGTCAACCTATTAGTGAATGATCGTCAACCTATTAGTGAATGATCGTCAACCTATTAGTGAATGATCGTCAACCTATTAGTGAATGATCGTCAACCTATTAGTGAATGATCGTCAACCTATTAGTGAATGATCGTCAACCTATTAGTGAATGATCGTCAACCTATTAGTGAATGATCGTCAACCTATTAGTGAATGATCATCAACCTATTAGTGAATGATCATCAACCTATTAGTGAATGATCGTCAACCTATTAGTGAATGATCGTCAACCTATTAGTGAATGATCGTCAACCTATTAGTGAATGATCGTCAACCTATTAGTGAATGATCGTCAACCTATTAGTGAATGATCATCAAATGACTGGGAATTCATATTCAAGACTGATTAGACCACCTGCACCAACGGCATTTGTAAGGTGTAAAGAGAGAAATCAACGGATAGGATACATCACGTGGAAATTATTCGATAAATAGATCTACATATCAAAGACAGAACGTTCGATACTGACTTAATTCAAAACACATTTGTCTTATCATGAAATGTGAAAATCATTATTTGTGGCCAGAGAGAGCCGCGCGTCTTAGACTCGTTCCAGTGGTTTAATTAATGTCAGCTTTCTGTGTATTAGAGCACGATGTAGTTCTAAAAACTAAACTAAATGAGAGCAAACATACAACTCGGCCTGTCTCATTTAGGTTAGAGAATTATTTTGGAAGTAGATGGTAGCCTAATTATTATCTATAGTCCAGGTAATTATATGTTATTAACAGTGTCGTTTTTTTGGGGGTTTTTTTTTTTGTAGAAAATAAAATCCATCGGAAAGGATCTTAGACTTTAATGTAAAATAGACCCGCATATAATATTTCTAAAAATTGTGATCATTTAAATAGACAAGACACTATTCGGTGTTGATAGAATGTAATGGTCGCTATAACCCACTGTTTGGCATTAACAGAAGACTGTAAAAGGCTTGCGGTGGAGGTGTTGCAGGGTAACAGTTGTTTATGTTGACTCTCACGTGTTATTCGGAAGTCGCTGTGTTTCGCGGGTTATTCTGTTCTAGTCTGAGCTAATAGGACAGATGTGGAGGAGAAGAGAAAACAACAGTCATTGAAACACATTGAAAACAGCAGAGTAACGATTGTCTTTGGAATTTCTGTTCTCCGCCGCTGTTTTTTTTTGGGGGGGGGGAGTTTTGTTCGTGCTTTACAGCTCCCAATACATAACCTTTACCACAATTAAATAAAACGATTTATTGTGGTGGCTCATACATGTGCCCTCTATTTACGCAATACGCATGGTTTCTAAACTGTTCATATTAAATCACGTTTTAAATCACCTTAAAAAAAAACGTTCATTGGTTTGAAAATGGATCATGTTTGTCACTCGTGTTATTTCTGTGTTTCCCAAGAAAATGTAAGCATTTACAACAACACAAAAGGTATTAGACTATCTGTATGTGAAGTGTCAGACGCAGGTTGCGGTGAGCTGTGCTCGGTCCCTAGTTGCTATCCAAACACTAATAAACAGAGAAGAACATTGGAGTTGATCAGTACGAGAAGGCGTGGCGGAGGGCGGGCTGAGCACGCCGAGTGCCCCGAGTCCTGAAAAGTGAAGGGACTTGTGCTCTTCAAGCCCACTTACAGCCCAACTCCGAACCGAGCAGAAACAGAGCAGAGAACGGGTCTCTTTTTTTCCCCCCTCCTCCCGAGGACTTATTTGCCCCACTGTGCGCAAAGTATAACGAGTCGCAACAGATCTGGTTCTGCGACGGTATGGCGATGAGACTTACATGGACGAAGTTGGAAAACTTTTGCTGACTTTAAAGTGGAGTTTTTGTCGCCACTCTTATTAAAAGGCATTGTGGATTATTGAAACGCAGCAGAACTAACTGCGGAGTGACCTTTGGCGTCTGTTTATTGGGGGTAAGATTATGTTTCCATGATAGTTGCTCTTTAATAGATTACATTACACTTGTGTTCAAACAGGCAGTGATATTTCATGTCAATGAGATCCCGAGTAGCCTACAAATTGATAGTTCATGACAATGAGATCCCGAGTAGCCTACTAATTGATAGTTCATGTCAATGAGATCCCGAGTAGCCTACTAATTGGTAGTTCAAACGAGGCCATGCTGTCAGAATATACATATTAGTACAGAGTAAAGCTAAGTGTCAAAATACAGAGACTACAGTAATATATAGAATAGCCTATCTCAGGGATCATCAACTAGATTTAGCCGAGGGACGATTTGCTCTTGAGGGGGTGGTCAGCGGTCCAACACATAATTACAAACAATTTGTAGACTGCAAATTGACCGCAAGAACCACAAACGCAAGAACCATAATAATTTCAAACATTTCAAACCTTGCTTACGTTTATATAAGACCACATATATATTTATATTCTGCGTGGGAATAGTTTGGAACACATTTCCAAAATTAAAATCACTCGGAGCTGATTTGCTGTTGTTTAAAAAATTATATATATTTTACGTCAAACAATAAAAAATAAAAAATAAAAAGTTCTAATAAATAAATAGATTGGTGGGCCAAATAAAATCCCAGGGTCGCCAGTTGGGCAACCCAGGCCTATACAACACAACATATATGGCTTGTCATTCAACTATTCCGTAAAGTCTATAGGTTATTGTAAAAACTACAAAATATCCTTATCAACATCCATGTTGACCGGAAGTTTTGTTGCAGCTGCCCATTTCTGACAAATATCCACCTCACCACGACTTTTAAAGACAATCTGTTTATGCCCTTTCATCTCATTGGCCAGTAAAGAGTTGTCCTGTGCTTGTGAACATAAAAGTAGCCTGAGAAACAAGGACCGAACTCTGGCCTTTCTCTGTCCACGTGTGAACGTACAGCTATATAGGTTAACACACAGTAGCCTGTTTTATACAAGTCAATCATCTGTAAATTAATAACCTAGCATTACTGACTGACTTTAACCCGTATCAATCATATTATATAGAATCAACCATTCCATTGACTAAAGTTTAAACTAACGTGGGAAAACAGCTTATATTTGGGTAAAATTCGATTATTGTCGTACTTTTCAGACGAATGCTCAGCGAGGGTTGTCAGTCCTCGCTGGTTTTTATGCGCAGTGGTATGCCGCTACAGTAACTTATAGAAACGTGAAACTCAAAGCACTTTCAACACCTCAAAAACCACACTGCACCCAAAACGGTAGCTGTAAATGGGACGCTCTAAAATATATATTTAGAAATATATTAAATTCATGTTCACACACAGTCTAAAGTTTTTGCATTTTACGCAAGAAGGTGAACATTTTAAATTGTTTTGAGAGGAACACTATTTATTTACACCTCAAAAAAAACCACACGGTCTAAACAAGTATCGTGCGTGGAGAGAGTGACACGGTGAGCTTGTTCGTGGGTTTGGAAAGCATTTAATTTACAACTTGGTGTCATTACACCACTTGGTGCATGTAACCCTCAGTCATTTAACAGTTCCATAATATTACCATACAGTTCTCATAACCTCACACCATATAGCACGTCTAGCCGATGTACACGAGTATTTACAAAGGATGTGCCGCAAATAAAGTATTTCTCCGACGTTGCAAAATGGTGATTATAGATTACAACAACATTCTATAATCGGTTTTGGGACGTAATTTACAACAAAAAGTTAAATCCAGTTTGTAGGCCCATATACGCTTTTTTGTTTTCAGAGATAAACATCGCTCAAAGGCCTTAAACATGACTCCAATAGACTAGAAATGGATTTTACAATAAAAAAGAAAATGTGGGTAAAGTTGATTTTTAGGAGATAAGCAAAATCCCTTGTATATGTTGTTCTCTGTTATAACACAGCTAAAGAGAATAAACGCGTCCGACAACGTGTGGCAAGATCACAAACTCCCACGTCCGTTGACGTAATAATGCATTTAATTAGGCCCTGTGTGTTGTTTACACACGGCATTGGCGAATGTAATGGCAGCGTTAAAAGCAATGAGTTGTTTTAATGTATCGTGGAACATTTCATTAGGAGTGACAGCATGCACAGTCGAGCGCATCGAAAACAAAACGTCTCCAACTTTTTTTTAAACATTTTTTTTGGATGCATAACATATATTTATGTTATTAGAAGGAATAACCATGTGCTCTAGAAAAGAAAAAAATGAACGAAATGTATTTTCACCAGCCAAACATTCAATTTGTAGTACCCACGTCTTTTTACACTTTGTGCGCACACACAAAAAGATATAACTTGAACGCTCTTAACATGTCTCTATAACAACATTCTTTAGGAATCGGTTCGCCTTTAAACGGTGTGCAAATCGTACATCTTGAAGCAAATTAGTGCCTGTCCTTGATTTCCACAATGGAAGGGAAGTATTTAAACACTGAATGTGAGATAATTCAATATCAGCCCTTATTAAGGCCGTTCTCACGACGCTAATCTAATATCAGCCCTTATTAAGGCCGTGCCCACGACGCTTGTAAATGAATTACATGTCGACTAAGGTCAAACGGTTGGAAAAGCTCGAATGGAAAACTATTTGCAGCATTGTGCAAAATACACAGAAATAGCTTGTTTTTACTTGTTTACTTGCAGTATTTTCTAGATCTCTATTGTGCCATATTGTGGGTTGATGATGAACTCATATTCATTTGTATTATTCGTGTCTTTAACAGGACCTTCAACGTGGTAGAGTTGTGCCGAGGCCTTAACCGTGAAGCCTTTCGCCGCCGAGATGGGGAGCAAAGCCCTGCCCGCTCCGATCCCTCTCCACCCGTCTCTACAGCTCACCAACTACTCCTTCCTGCAGGCGGTCAACGCCTTCCCGGCCGCGGTCGACCAGCTCCAGGGACTGTACGGCCTTAGCGCGGTGCAGACCATGCACATGAACCACTGGACACTAGGTTATCCGCACATGCAGGGACTGAGGTCGACTATCACAGAGATGGCTGCCGCTCAGGGCTTAATGGATCCCCGGTTTACCTTCACGGGGCTACCGTTCGCCGCACACCTCTTCCACCCCAAACAGGGCATTACTCACTTTATCCCCGGGCTGCACAAGGACCGACCACCGCGCTTTGACTTTGCCAACCTGGCGATAGCTGCCACCCAGGAGGACCCGCCGAAGGCTGGGGATCTTTCAAAGTTGACAGCGGGGCTCGGAAGCGCGATATCTGAGTTCAACAAACTGTCGCCTGATAGAAAACCCACCCGGGGAAGACTTCCGTCAAAAACGAAAAAGGAATTTATTTGCAAGTTCTGTGGCCGGCATTTCACCAAGTCATACAATCTTCTGATCCACGAGAGGACTCACACAGACGAGCGGCCTTATACCTGTGACATCTGCCACAAGGCCTTCCGAAGACAAGACCACCTGAGAGACCACAGGTAAATAAAGCAGTGCTCTGAATGCTCTGGGATGATAATCGCTGTTGTTTTCTTTGAAAGGGGAAAAAATAGTAGTGGTGTGTACGGAATAGCGTCATGTCATGTTATGCGTTTTATCCATATTCGCGTTTTATCCATATTCATTTGACTTTGTTCACAATTCCAACATTGTAACGCACTGAAGACGTGTTTTTTCCATATGTAGGTATTTTTTGTAATAACTATGTTGCGTGCACTGTGTAGAGTACGACTAGTCCATATTCCGAGAGGGCGCTAAAGCCCTTTTACGCACCAGAACACAGATCAAGTCGCACTACTGGCAGCAGGCACTTCTCAGCATGACTCAACCGCCTTGGAAAAGGCCACAAAGAAGAAATGCAGTTATATATGAAAGGTGTTCCGTTTTAAACCGCGTCTCCTCTTGTCTTCTCATTTCCAGATACATCCACTCCAAGGAAAAGCCCTTCAAATGTCAAGAATGTGGGAAAGGATTTTGTCAGTCTCGAACTTTAGCCGTTCATAAAACATTACATATGCAGGTGAGTCTTCCATCCAAACCTATATCACCTGCCATCGTAAAACCACATTTATTTAACACAAGTTGATACCAATCACCATGTATGTGATTCAGCAAACTATATGAGGCACGAGCTCACATATCTGTGTACTCATGTTATTACACGCGTCATGTCTTACTGCAGACGCTACTGATCAAATCTGGCATCTTTTCTAAAAAAACTAAAAAAATATATATACTTATTTGGATTGCCTGTATGGATAGTGATTGTGTCTCGACTATATTATGTATGGCAATAACTGAATGATTATGATACGCAGTTTAAAGAAATATAGGCTAGCCGTTCATTTTGTCAGGGCACAGCTTACTTTCAGCGCAATGTCAATAACTGATTGAAGATTCATATTATAATACAATACATATATTTAGCTAAATAAACGAAAGGGAATAATCCTTTGCTTGCTTTAAATCTAAACAGGAATCTCCACACAAATGCCCCACATGCGGAAGAACCTTTAATCAAAGAAGTAACCTGAAAACTCACCTTCTCACCCATACAGACATCAAGCCCTACAGCTGTGACCGCTGCGGAAAGGTGTTTCGGCGCAACTGTGACTTGCGACGGCACAGTTTGACGCACACTCCTCATCAGGACTACTAGCCAATCCGAGAAGGCTGATGAACAGCCAAAAACAAAACAAACAAACAGACAAAACAAAACGGACGTTATTAACAGAGGAGACAACAACATCGACGAACGTTTTCATTTTCTTCCATTGAAAGAATATAACAAACTGAACCGTGGACAAGCAATGTTACAACGGAGTGATGAGCAGTACAGCGCGTCAAGTGAAAGCCAAGGAGCCCAGACAGAGACAGACCGCTGCTCCTGCCTCTTCTACCTGTAGAGACAGACCGCTCCTCCTGCCTCTTCTACCTGTAGAGACAGACCGCTCTTCCTGCCTCTTCTACCTGTAGAGACAGACCGCTCCTCCTGCCTCTTCTACCTGTAGAGACAGACCGCTCTTCCTGCCTCTTCTAACTGTAGAGACAGACCGCTCTTCCTGCCTCTTCTACCTGTAGAGACAGACCGCTCTTCTTGCCTCTTCTACCTGTAGAGACAGACCGCTCCTCCTGCCTCTTCTACCTGTAGAGACAGACCGCTCCTCCTGCCTCTTCTACCTGTAGAGACAGACCGCTCTTCCTGCCTCTTCTACCTGTAGAGACAGACCGCTCCTCCTGCCTCTTCTACCTGTAGAGACAGGCCGCTTTTCCTGCCTTTTCTACCTGTAAATATCAAGACTTTTGGAGCCCATGTAAATCATGTATTTTTTTCTATTTTGATGTTTTTGTTGTTCTTGAATTAAAACGTTGTTTTAAAAAAACAACAACCCTAAATGTTTAAAGTATGTTAAATTGTATTTTAGAAATAAAGCAAGTTAAATATTCCCCATTGTTCTTTGCTGCGTAAAAAGGGAAACGTATTAGTCACGAAGTGGTGGAATGAAAAGAGAGGTTAGATCCACCACCTATCGTCTTTAACACAAAAACATACTTCATTGTGTACAAAAGGCTGACAACTTGTTATTTTAACACGCTTTCTGGTGGGAAATAAAGGAGGGATGATGTAGCTTTATAGTAGAATCAAAAACACGGAGCTGGTGCACAACCCAGCGCTGACTAACGGGCGAATAAACGATACGCTATAAAACAAATAAAGAGAGTAATGTATTGTAGTAACTACACGCGCTCCATCTATAAACTCCTAGTAATGTATTGTAGTGACTACACGCGCTCCATCTATAAACTCCTAGTAATGTATTGTAGTGACTACACGCGCTCCATCTATAAACTCCTAGTAATGTATTGTAGTGACTACACGCGCTCCATCTATAAACTACACACGCTCCATCTATAAACTCCAAGTAATGTATTGTAGTAACTACACGCGCTCCATCTATAAACTCCTAGTAATGTATTGTAGTAACTACACGCGCTCCATCTATAAACTCCTAGTAATGTATTGTAGTGACTACACGCGCTCCATCTATAAACTCCTAGTAATGTATTGTAGTAACTACATGCGCTCCATCTATAAACTACACACGCCCCATCTATAAACTCCTAGTAATGTATTGTAGTGACTACACACGCTCCATCTATAAACTCCTAGTAATGTATTGTAGTAACTACACGCGCTCCATCTATAAACTACACGCGCTCCATCTATAAACTCCTAGTAATGTATTGTAGTGACTACACGCGCTCCATCTATAAACTCCTAGTAATGTATTGTAGTGACTACACACGCTCCATCTATAAACTCCTAGTAATGTATTGTAGTAACTACACGCGCTCCATCTATAAACTCCTAGTAATGTATTGTAGTGACTACACGCGCTCCATCTATAAACTCCTAGTAATGTATTGTAGTAACTACACGCGCTCCATCTATAAACTACACACGCTCCATCTATAAACTCCTAGTAATGTATTGTAGTAACTACACGCGCTCCATCTATAAACTCCTAGTAATGTATTGTAGTAACTACACGCGCTCCATCTATAAACTCCTAGTAATGTATTTTAGTAACTTATAGTGAAGAAAATAACATTGCATAAATACAACTATCTTGGCCTAAGCAACATGTAGACCTATTTGAGAATGACTCTGAGTATTACTACAGTAGTATTATTATTGGTGTTACTACCATGGTGTTAGTATTATTACAGTAGTATTACTACAGTAATATTATTACAGTAGTATTGTTACAGTAGTAGTAATACTATAGTAGTAGTATTACAGTAGTATTACTACAGTAGTATTATTACAGTAGTAGTAATACTATAGTAGTAGTATTACAGTAGTATTATTACAGTAGTATTATTACAGTAGTAGTAATACTATAGTAGTAGTATTACAGTAGTATTATTACAGGAGTAGTATTAATAGTAGTAGTATAACAGTAGTATTACAGTAGTATTATTACAGTAGTATTATTACAGTAGTATTATTACAGTAGTAGTAATACTATAGTAGTAGTATTACAGTAGTATTATTACAGGAGTAGTATTACTACAGTAGTATTATTACAGTAGTAGTATTACAGTAGTATTATTACAGTAGTATTATTACAGTAGTATTACTACAGTAGTATTATTACAGTAGTATTATTACAGTAGTAGTAATACTATAGTAGTAGTATTACAGTAGTATTATTACAGTATTATTGTTGGTGTTACTGTCATGGTGTGATTAGTAATAGAGTATATTCTAATTATAATATGATCCTATCTATATGACAGCTGACAGAGGCTCATTAAGCCGTTCCATTAGCAGCATTAGCAGCATTAGCAGCAGGGCAACACGTCATATATGATATCTTTATCTCCACCATGGCCTCTGATCGCTATTATACATTTAAGAAGCTGCAAAGTGGGCCCACAGTGGCACGAGGACACGCACAATTACACACAAGGTTAATTTTAAAAATTGATTTTATTTATTTAACCTTTATTTAACTAGGCAAGTCCGTTAAGAACAAATTCTTATTTACAATGACGGTTCCCAACACATTTTTCATGCAAAATTAAATACATTTGTTTGGAAAACATGTATTATTATAATTATTGTTATTATTATTGTTATAATTATTATTATTAGGATATTGCTATTACACTACTATATAATTGTTACGTTTTACTAGTCGCCTATCGCCTACTGGTATTCAGTTGTAGTATGTCGGCCTGATATAATCTTGATTTTCTTAATCGTCTATTTTCATATTGTTCCAGATCAAGACAATGGTTGAATGTCTTTCCACCAATCAGTAAAGAGACAACATATTTGATCAAGTGTAGACGCAAATAATAATGAATAACGTGTCAACTCTTGGAAACGAAATGCGTAAAGCCTCCAAAGATTTTGTAATTTTCTAGAAAACATATTTTTTTGTTTCCACGTTCAAGTGCTCCGGTAAAAACAAGCGTGAGGAAATATAGTGTTATCTCTCTCTGTCTCTCTCTCTCTGTCTCTCTCTCTCTCTCTCTCTCTCTCTCTGTCTCTCTCTCTGTCTCTCTCTCTCTCTCTCTCTCTCTCTCTCTCTCTCTCTCTGTCTCTCTCTCTCTCTCTCTGTCTCTCTCTGACTCTCTCTCTCTCTCTCTCTGTCTCTCTCTCTCTCTCTCTCTCTGTCTCTCTCTCTGTCTCTCTCTGTCTCTCTCTCTCTCTCTGTCTCTGTCTCTCTCTGACTCGCTCTCTCTCTCTGTCTCTCTGTCTCTCTCTCTGTCTCTCTCTCTCTCTCTGACTCGCTCTCTCTCTGTCTCTCATTGTTAAAATATGTTCATAACAACGTGATCGTTGAATAATAAGAGATAGGGCCTGACTTTTGACCCGGAAGTACTGTTGTAACTCGGTCAAAATGATAGGCCTACCTCCTATTTTCAAATCGAAAGTGTATTGGTCGCGTAGGCCTGCACAGATTTGCAGATGTTATCACAGGTGCAGCTGAAATGCATAGCCTAAAAAAGCAACCGCTTTCGATTGGTGCAGTGAATTGAGCCCCATTCTACAGCGGTGCGACAGCTGACAGAAGTGGTCATATTTTAGAGCCATATAAAAACAATAACGCAACAGCGACAACAATGGAACCCATCGGGACAATAATCAGAAGCATACTACGGATGGAAGACAACCGGTCCTGTAATCCAGGCCTACCTTTACAATTAATCGTGTGTATATTAAATCAGGCATTTCATTGATAGGAAATGCTAACAATAATCGACATTTCAATGATGTAAATTAGAATTATGTGATAGTATTTTTCTATTTGTGTCCTTTAAAAAAAATGATTATAGTGTGTAACCCTTTTGATAACCAGGAAAACAGGACACGTCATTGTCAATTTAATTTAGAATTAACGGAACAAATGACCTACAGTGCTTTTACTCTTAATAATAATAATAATACCATTAAAATATAACAATATTCTTACATTTATTTGTATATTTTTTTAAACAATATTTTAGAAATACATATATGTAATAACAAAACACACATTTCGGATTTAAAAAAAAATACACTTGAATAATTAAAAACACAACAATTAACTATATATTTTTCAAAATAAATATTTAACACAACTAACAAAAAAACATGACGTCTGTAAACACATCGTAATGTCATCATCCGGGTCTGTTCTTTCAAAAAGAAGTTCGATATTCAAAACACACACACACTGAAAGCTCACGTCATAATCAAAAGCTATATTATGACGACTGCTTGGCAACAAGTGTGCTAAAACTAACCCGAGTAACAAACCCCTAAACGCTGTATAAGTGAGTTTGACGTTAAATCTGTGTCCACATTTAAACCTCTTCTATGTATAACTCCGCTCCGAAGCTTTCCCATTTCCAACAGGGAAAATAACCTTTTTGGGAAGGTTAAGCTGTAGCCTGAAACTCCATGGGGAGCCCGAAGATTTAGGGTGAAACTCGAGGAAAGTCGATCTTAAAAGGAACAAATATAGAGCTGTCCGATGTCCTGTCCGTTGACAGGAACGTTCACAACGGGACAGTATTTTCACATATTCTCAGACCTCATTTCTATTGGTATTATAGCCCTTCGTGTTTTGGAGAAATGTGATTGTTTTTAGTCAAACACTTCAACCCAGTGAGCATAGCCTGACTTTATTTGCAGTGACAAAGGGTTTCTAATATTGTGATTGGACATCAAAGGAGCAGCTACATTGACTATTGGCTGAAACCAAATCCTCTCAAAGGAGCAGCTACATTGACTATTGGCTGAAACCAAATCCTCTCTTTAAATAATTTCAGTGCGAGGACACATGTTAGCACTAAACCCACGCCAAGTCAGTGTACACGTCATCGGGGCTAAGCATGGGAACTCACATGTCTAACTGAAGAGTCAAAAGTTACAGTATATTAGGGCCAGGTTTAGGGTTAGGGTTGGAGCCAGGGCTGGGGCCAGGGTTGGGGCCAGGGCTGGGGCCAGGGCTGGGGCCAGGGCTGGGGCCAGGGTTGGGGCCAGGGTTAGGGCTGTGTCCTCACTAGCCTTATCTCACTGAGAGAGGATAACAGCTAAGTGCTCAATAGCCTCACTTACCCCTGACTCTATATATCAACAGGACCTGGCGTTGGACAACCCTAGCTGACACCAGGCCTGTTTATTATGCACCAGACTTTTATTATGGTAATATAACAATAGATACCAGAGACCTTTATTCTGGAATAAATAACAAACTAGACAGGACTATGTTAGTTATACATTTAGTTACATAAAAGGAACATATATTTTATTTTTCATGAAAGAGGCCCAGGTAACCAGCTTGAGGGATGAGCAAGGAGAAATGGAACCGCTCTCAAATTCATAGACAGAACTGTGGATACAAGGATTGACCATCCATGATATCAACATATGATAGATTTAACCAGAGGCTATAATAGTTTGTTTATATTTTCTGTGTTTAGATGTAGTTTTTTTAAACAAAACATTTTATAGAACCTTTGTTTAATGAATTAACTAAACATAGGATTAAAATAAGTTTATAGAACCTTTGTTTAATAAATTAACTAAACATAGGATTAAAATAAGTTTATAGAACCTTTGTTTAATAAATTAACTAAACATAGGATTAAAATAAGTTTATAGAACCTTTGTTTAATAAATTAACTAAACATAGGATTAAAATAAGTTTATAGAACCTTTGTTTAATAAATTAACTAAACATAGGATTAAAATACGTTTATAGAATGTATTCACATCTTATCCAGGTTGTTATGTTACAGCCTAAATTTGAAATGGTAAAAAAAATTAAAAATAAAAATAATTTGTCACTGGCCACTGGCCTACCCACAATACCCCATAATGTCAATGTGGAATTATGCTTTTTGAGATTCTTACAAATTACTAAAAAAGGAAAAGCTGAAATGTCTTGAGTCACTAACTATTAAACCACTTCGTTACGGCTAAATAAGTTCAGGAGTAGCAAGTCACATAATAAGTTGCACGGACTCACTCTGTGTGCAATAATAGTGTTCAACATGATTTTTTTTAAATGACTGCTTCATCGCTGTACCCCACACACATATAATTATCTGTAAGGTACCCTCAGTCGAGCAATGAATTTCCAAAACACAGATTCAACCACAGAGACCAGGGAGGTTTTCCAATGCCTCGGATAGAAGGGCACCGATTGGTAGATGGGTAAAAAAAAGAGCAGACATTGAATATCCCTTTGAGCCTGGTGAAGTTATTAATTACACTTTGGATGGTGTATCAATACACCCAGTCACTACCAAGATACAGGTGTCCTTCCTAACTCAGTAGCCGGAGAGGAAGGAAACCACTCAGGGATTTCAACATGAGGCCAATGGTGACTTTAAAAACAGTTACAGAATTGTATGGCTGTGATAGGAGAAAACTGAGGATGGATCAACAACATTGTAGTTAATCCACAACACTAACCTAATTTACAGATGGAAAAGAAGGAAGTCTGTACAGAATAAAACATATTCCAAAACAAGCACCTTGTTTGCAACAAGGCACTAAAGTAAAACTGCAAACGATGTGGCAATGAACTTTTATGTTTGGGGCAAATCCAACACAACACATTACTGAGTACCACTCTCCAATACAACACATTACTGAGTACCACTCTCCAATACAACACATTACTGAGTACCACTCTACAATACAACACATTACTGAGTACCACTCTCCAATACAACACATTACTGAGTACCACTCTACAATACAACACATTACTGAGTACCACTCTCCAATACAACACATTACTGAGTACCACTCTCCAATACAACACATTACTGAGTACCACTCTACAATACAACACATTACTGAGTACCACTCTCCAATACAACACATTACTGAGTACCACTCTCCAATACAACACATTACTGAGTACCACTCTCCAATACAACACATTACTGAGTACCACTCTCCAATACAACACATTACTGAGTACCACTCTCCAATACAACACATTACTGAGTACTACTCTTCAATACAACACATTACTGAGTACCACTCTCCAATACAACACATTACTGAGTACCACTCTCCAATACAACACATTACTGAGTACTACTCTGCAATACAACACATTACTGAGTACCACTCTCCAATACAACACATTACTGAGTACCACTCTCCAATACAACACATTACTGAGTACCACTCTCCAATACAACACATTACTGAGTACTACTCTCCAATACAACACATTACTGAGTACCACTCTCCAATACAACACATTACTGAGTACCACTCTCCAATACAACACATTACTGAGTACCACTCTCCAATACAACACATTACTGAGTACCACTCTCCAATACAACACATTACTGAGTACCACTCTCCAATACAACACATTACTGAGTACCACTCTCCAATACAACACATTACTGAGTACCACTCTCCAATACAACACATTACTGAGTACCACTCTACAATACAACACATTACTGAGTACCACTCTCCAATACAACACATTACTGAGTACCACTCTACAACACAACACATTACTGAGTACCACTCTCCAATACAACACATTACTGAGTACCACTCTCCAATACAACACATTACTGAGTACCACTCTACAATACAACACATTACTGAGTACCACTCTCCAATACAACACATTACTGAGTACCACTCTCCAATACAACACATTACTGAGTACCACTCTCCAATACAACACATTACTGAGTACCACTCTCCAATACAACACATTACTGAGTACCACTCTCCAATACAACACATTACTGAGTACCACTCTCCAACACAACACATTACTGAGTACCACTCTCCAATACAACACATTACTGAGTACCACTCTACAATACAACACATTACTGAGTACCACTCTCCAATACAACACATTACTGAGTACCACTCTCCAATACAACACATTACTGAGTACCACTCTCCAATACAACACATTACTGAGTACCACTCTCCAATACAACACATTACTGAGTACCACTCTCCAATACAACACATTACTGAGTACCACTCTCCAATACAACACATTACTGAGTACCACTCTCCAATACAACACATTACTGAGTACCACTCTCCAATACAACACATTACTGAGTACCACTCTACAATACAACACATTACTGAGTACCACTCTACAATACAACACATTACTGAGTACTACTCTTCAATACAACACATTACTGAGTACCACTCTCCAATACAACACATTACTGAGTACCACTCTACAATACAACACATTACTGAGTACCACTCTCCAATACAACACATTACTGAGTACCACTCTCCAATACAACACATTACTGAGTACCACTCTCCAATATAACACAACACATTACTGAGTACCACTCTCCAATACAACACATTACTGAGTACCACTCTACAACGCAACACATTACTGAGTACCACTCTACAATACAACACATTACTGAGTACCACTCTCCAATACAACACATTACTGAGTACCACTCTACAACACAACACATTACTGAGTACCACTCTCCAATACAACACATTACTGAGTACCACTCTACAACACAACACATTACTGAGTACCACTCTTTAATACAACACACTACTGAGTACCACTCTCCAATACAACACATTACTGAGTACCACTCTCCAATACAACACATTACTGAGTACCACTCTCCAATACAACACATTACTGAGTACCACTCTCCAATATAACACAACACATTACTGAGTACCACTCTCCAATACAACACATTACTGAGTACCACTCTCCAATACAACACATTACTGAGTACCACTCTCCAATACAACACATTACTGAGTACCACTCTCCAATACAACACATTACTGAGTACCACTCTCCAATACAACACATTACTGAGTACCACTCTCCAATACAACACATTACTGAGTACCACTCTACTCCAATACAACACATTACTGAGTACCACTCTCCAATACAACACATTACTGAGTACCACTCTCCAATACAACACATTACTGAGTACCACTCTCCAATACAACACGTTACTGAGTACTACTCTCCAATACAACACATTACTGAGTACCACTCTCCAATACAACACGTTACTGAGTACCACTCTCCAATACAACACGTTACTGAGTACCACTCTCCAATACAACACATTACTGAGTACCACTCTCCAATACAACACATTACTGAGTACCACTCTCCAATACAACACATTACTGAGTACCACTCTCCAATACAACACGTTACTGAGTACCACTCTCCAATACAACACGTTACTGAGTACCACTCTCCAATATAACACAACACGTTACTGAGTACCACTCTCCAACGCAACACATTACTGAGTACCACTCTCCAATACAACACGTTACTGAGTACCACTCTCCAATATAACACAACACGTTACTGAGTACCACTCTCCAATACAACACATTACTGAGTACCACTCTCCAATACAACACATTACTGAGTACCACTCTCTGTATTTTCTAGCATAGTGGTGGCTGCATATTAAACATGCATTTAACATTTATTTAACTAGGCAAATCAGTTAGGAACAAAATCTTGTTTTACAATGACGTACTATCCCGGACAATGCTGGGCCAATTGTTCACCACCCTAAGGGACTCCCAATCACAGCCACATGTGATTCAGCCTGGATTCAACAACAACAACAAATCAGACAATGAATATCCCTTTGAGCCTGGTGAAGTTCTTAATTACACTTTGGATGGTGTATCAATATACCTAGTCACTACCAAGAATTACAGGTATCACCTCTTGCACTGAGATGCAGTGGCGTAGGTCGCTGTGCCACTCGGGAGCCTGAGTGTTTTGGGTTGTAATCGTTAATGACTGGGGAGGTGGTCAGGATAAAAAAATAAATAACGAATTGGATTTAAGCGCAGGCAAAATCCTAGATGAAAACCTGATTCAGACAATGGTGAGATGAATTCACCTTTCAACAGACAATGGTGAGATGAATTCACCTTTCAACAGACAATGGTGAGATGAATTCACCTTTCAACAGACAATGGTGAGATGAATTCACCTTTCAACAGACAATGGTGAGATGAATTCACCTTTCAACAGGACAATGGTGAGATTAATTCATCTTTCAACAGACAACGGTGGGATGAATTCACCTTTCAACAGGACAACGGTGGGATGAATTCACCTTTCAACAGGACAATGGTGAGATTAATTCATCTTTCAACAGACAACGGTGGGATGAATTCACCTTTCAACAGGACAATGGTGAGATGAATTCACCTTTCAACAGACAATGGTGAGATGAATTCACTTCCCACAGGACAATGGTGAGATTAATTCACCTTTCAACAGGACAATGGTGAGATGAATTCACCTTTCAACAGACAACGGTGGGATGAATTCACCTTTCAACAGGACAATGGTGAGATTAATTCACCTTTCAACAGACAACGGTGAGATGAATTCACCTTTCAACAGGACAATGTTGAGATGAATTCACCTTTCAACAGGACAATGGTGAGATGAATTCACCTTTCAACAGGACAATGGTGAGATTAATTCATCTTTCAACAGACAACGGTGGGATGAATTCACCTTTCAACAGGACAATGGTGGGATGAATTCACCTTTCAACAGGACAATGGTGAGATTAATTCATCTTTCAACAGACAACGGTGGGATGAATTCACCTTTCAACAGGACAATGGTGAGATGAATTCACCTTTCAACAGACAATGGTGAGATGAATTCACTTCCCACAGGACAATGGTGAGATTAATTCACCTTTCAACAGGACAATGGTGAGATGAATTCACCTTTCAACAGACAACGGTGGGATGAATTCACCTTTCAACAGGACAATGGTGAGATTAATTCACCTTTCAACAGACAATGGTGAGATTAATTCACCTTTCAACAGGACAATGTTGAGATGAATTCACCTTTCAACAGACAATGGTGAGATGAATTCACCTTTCAACAGGACAACGGTGAGATGAATTCACCTTTCAACAGACAACGGTGGGATGAATTCACCTTTCCACAGGACAATGGTGAGATTAATTCACCTTTCAACAGGACAATGTTGAGATGAATTCACCTTTCAACAGACAATGGTGAGATGAATTCACCTTTCAACAGACAACGGTGAGATGAATTCACCTTTCAACAGGACAATGGTGAGATTAATTCACCTTTCAACAGGACAATGTTGAGATGAATTCACCTTTCAACAGACAACGGTGGGATGAATTCACCTTTCAACAGGACAATGGTGAGATGAATTCACCTTTCAACAGACAACGGTGAGATGAATTCACCTTTCAACAGACAACGGTGAGATGAATTCACCTTTCAACAGACAACGGTGAGATGAATTCACCTTTCAACAGGACAATGGTGAGATGAATTCACCTTTCAACAGACAACGGTGAGATGAATTCACCTTTCAACAGGACAATGGTGAGATTAATTCACCTTTCAACAGGACAATGTTGAGATGAATTCACCTTTCAACAGACAACGGTGGGATGAATTCACCTTTCAACAGGACAATGGTGAGATGAATTCACCTTTCAACAGACAACGGTGAGATGAATTCACCTTTCAACAGACAACGGTGAGATGAATTCACCTTTCAACAGACAATGGTGAGATGAATTCACCTTTCAACAGGACAATGGTGAGATGAATTCACCTTTCAACAGACAACGGTGAGATGAATTCACCTTTCAACAGACAACGGTGGGATGAATTCACCTTTCAACAGACAACGGTGGGATGAATTCACCTTTCAACAGACAACGGTGGGATGAATTCACCTTTCAACAGACAACGGTGGGATGAATTCACCTTTCAACAGGACAACGGTGAGATGAATTCACCTCTCAACAGGACAATGTTGAGATGAATTCACCTTTCAACAGACAACGGTGGGATGAATTCACCTTTCAACAGACAACGGTGGGATGAATTCACCTTTCAACAGGACAACGGTGGGATGAATTCACCTTTCAACAGACAACGGTGAGATGAATTCACCTTTCAACAGGACAACGGTGAGATGAATTCACCTTTCAACAGACAACGGTGGGATGAATTCACCTTTCAACAGACAACGGTGAGATGAATTCACCTTTCAACAGACAACGGTGAGATGAATTCACCTTTCAACAGACAACGGTGAGATGAATTCACCTTTCAACAGGACAACGGTGAGATGAATTCACCTTTCCACAGGACAATGGTGAGATTAATTCACCTTTCAACAGGACAACGGTGAGATGAATTCACCTTTCCACAGGACAATGGTGAGATTAATTCACCTTTCAACAGACAACGGTGGGATGAATTCACCTTTCAACAGGACAATGGTGAGATTAATTCACCTTTCAACAGACAACGGTGGGATGAATTCACCTTTCAACAGACAACGGTGAGATGAATTCACCTTTCAACAGGACAATGGTGAGATGAATTCACCTTTCCACAGACAACGGTGAGATGAATTCACCTTTCAACAGACAACGGTGGGATGAATTCACCTTTCCACAGACAACGGTGAGATGAATTCACCTTTCCACAGGACAAGAACCTAAAACACCAGGATTCTACACTGGAGGTGATTACCAAGACGACAGGGAATGTTCCTGATTGGACTTGTTACAGTTTAAAAAAAAATCTGCTTTAAAATCTACGGCCAGACTTGTAAACAGTTGTCTAGCAACGATCAATACCAATTTAACAGATAATAATAATGGGTTGTTCAAAGCTCTTAGAGATTTACCCAGAAAGACTAACACCTGTAATCAATCTTAGAGACTTACCCAGAAAGACTAACATCTGTAATCAATCTTAGAGACTTACCCAGAAAGACTAACATCTGTAATCAATCTTAGAGACTTACCCAGAAAGACTCACAGCTGTAATCAATCTTAGAGACTTACCCAGAAAGACTAACAGCTGTAATCAATCTTAGAGACTTACCCAGAAAGACTAACAGCTGTAATCAATCTTAGAGACTTACCCAGAAAGACTAACAGCTGTAATCAATCTTAGAGACTTACCCAGAAAGACTAACAGCTGTAATCAATCTTAGAGACTTACCCAGAAAGACTAACAGCTGTAATCAATCTTAGAGACTTACCCAGAAAGACTAACAGCTGTAATCAATCTTAGAGACTTACCCAGAAAGACTAACAGCTGTAATCAATCTTAGAGACTTACCCAGAAAGACTAACAGCTGTAATCGCTGCCAAAGGTGATTCTAACATCTATTGACTTAGGGTGTGTGAATTCTTATGTACATGAGATATTTCTGTATTTCATTTTCAATACATTTGCAAAAATGTCTAAAAATATTTTTATCTCCACTTTGTCATGATGGGGTATTGTGTGTAGATGGATGAGAATAAAAATATATTTTTCTCTCCACTTTGTCATGATGGGGTATTGTGTGTAGATGGATGAGAATAAAAATATATTTTTCTCTCCACTTTGTCATGATGGGGTATTGTGTGTAGATGGATGAGAATAAAAATATATTTTTCTCTCCACTTTGTCATGATGGGGTATTGTGTGTAGATGGATGAGAATAAAAATATATTTTTCTCTCCACTTTGTCATGATGGGGTATTGTGTGTAGATGGATGAGAATAAAAATCTATTTTTCTCTCCACTTTGTCATGATGGGGTATTGTGTGTAGATGGATGAGAATAAAAATATATTTTTCTCTCCACTTTGTCATGATGGGGTATTGTGTGTAGATGGATGAGAATAAAAATATATTTTTCTCTCCACTTTGTCATGATGGGGTATTGTGTGTAGATGGATGAGAATAAAAATATATTTTTCTCTCCACTTTGTCATGATGGGGTATTGTGTGTAGATGGATGAGAATAAAAATCTATTGAATCCATTTTGAATTCAGGGCTGTAACACAACAAAATGTGGAATAAGTCAAGGGGTATGAATACTCTCTGAAGGCACGGTATATTTAGGGTTCTGATGGGGTGTGGACAGTGGAACTAAGCTCATGAGGCGTTTATATTCTTCAACAATCAATGGGTTCATACCATTCATTTATAAGTCCAAAAAATGGATGTAGAAACTGCTGATTGTCCCTTTTTAAATGTATTTGTCATTACATTTCATGATTAGAAGGACATGAGAGGAATAAAGTTGTGATTTGTAAAACTACACCTGGAAATAAGGGAGAATTTTTTAAATAATGAAATGGAATAAACATCAGAATTCAACAACATGCTCAAGCAGTAATCAAGTGGTTTAAATCAGATAATTTTTCTTATATTTGAAATCTCCAGAGATTATGAACATAACAGTAATACAATAATAAATGCATTGACCTTCTTAGGTTTTGGCCTTTCTAGAGAGTTTTTCCTAGCCACCGTGCTTCTACACCTGCATTGCTTGCTGTTTGGGGGTTTTAGGCTGGGTTTCTGTACAGCACTTTGAGATATCAGCTGATGTACGAAGGGCTATATAAATAAATTTGATTTGATTTTGATTGACCTATGTGATCTGCTATTTTTCATTCTATTGTATTGAAATCAGACATTTCAGAATTTGCTGGGAGAAGTAATCAAAATGTCGACAATGACCAGTAGTTGACACGTGCAGACTAGAATCTAAAGACTAAGCATTCGTTTAAAGATTTCAGCATGATGAACGACACATTTAGCATTTATTGTTTAGTCCTATTCCATGTACTCTGGTGCAACATTTGATACATTTTTATTATAGCCATACATTTTCGACTGTTAATCTATTTTAATTTTAATACCTGTATCATGCTAGAATTAGAATCAAACCATTCATGAGCTAAATTTAAGAAGTTGACGAGCTACTTGTATTTTTATTGTCACCAGATCACGAAGCCTCAAACCCTAAAACGCAATCGGTTTCGTGTTTCAATTGCGCTTGATAAATTTACACCATTTTGCTCTGAACACAGTTCACTATATTTTATGAATGAGACGAGGCAAGGAAAGGGAACCGCGTAAATGTATTGGTTCGGGGGGAGGGAGGGGGCGTGGTGTTTGAATACCTAACCAGGAAATGACGACACAGTTAACACGCGGAAGTTCTGTGTTATAGTTGACGATGACGTTTCCCCGAGACAAAAAATGTGCCTTGCTTCAGCTAAACGGGATGACTTAACCGGTGTGCTACCGAAGAGATTCATTGAAAACTGCAGCAAACACGCAAGGGAAAATAATTGAGTGTAAGTAGAGACAGCGGTCGTATAAGCTTCGTTTATTTGGCTTACTGAAATGGCTAGATATCTAGCTAGGCTAAGGTTAGCAAGCTATTGAGCTATCCAACTCAACTGTCATTTGGCTAACCAACACTTTACCAGAATGCAACACGGACACCCCTTTTATAATAGTCCAATAACTCCAACCAGCCTTATTAACTGCTGCTAACTAGGTAGATAACTAATGGTACGTGCCAGGCCCACAAGTTTGTTGAAACTTGCATGCTAATTGTGCTAGCCAGCTGGGTTGCATTGTATGGACCCCAATCAACAATATTATGATGTCCTTTTTAAAGGTGCTTCATGGTCAATCCGATGTCTGCGTTGGTCGTGCGGTATTTACGGCGACACGGCCTGTGCAGAAGTCATGGCGTTAATTCATACTCGTTGCGCTTCGTAGAGCAGCTGTGGAAGGAAGATGTGAAGGAAGGAAGGAAGCGAGTTTGTGTTTATACAGAGACTTCCCGCCCTCACCGACAGTCAACCAATCAGGTCAATGCGGAACTATACGGAGCCCCTCCTCGTTGTTACGACGTGGTGGCCTCTTCATGCCTCCAGAGGCTCAGCGACATGCCTCCAGAGGCTCAGCGACATGCCTCCAGAGGCTCAGCGACATGCCTCCAGAGGCTCGGCGACATGCCTCCAGAGGCTCAGCGACATGCCTCCAGAGGCTCAGCGACATGCCTCCAGAGGGCTGAGCGACATGCCTCCAGAGGGCTCCAGAGCTCATGGACATGCCTCCAGAGGGCTCATGGACATGCCTCCAGAGGGCTGAGGCTCATGGACATGCCTCCAGAGGGATGGACATGCTCCAGAGGCTCATGGACATGCCTCCATGGACATGCCTCCAGAGGCTCATGGACATGCCTCCAGAGGACATGCCTCCAGAGGCTCATGGACATGCCTCCAGAGGCTCATGGACATGCCTCCAGAGGCTCATGGACATGCCTCCAGAGACATGCCTGGGCATGGACATGCCTCCAGAGGCCTGGACATGCAGAGGCTCATGGACATGCCCAGAGGCCTGGACATGGCGACATGCCTCCAGAGGGCTGAGCGACATGCCTCCAGAGGCCTGAGCGACATGCCTCCAGAGGCCTGGGCGACATGCCTCCAGAGGCCTGGGCGACATGCCTCCAGAGGCCTGGGCGACATGCCTCCAGAGGCCTGGGCGACATGCCTCCAGAGGCCTGGGCGACATGCCTCCAGAGGCCTGGGCGACATGCCTCCAGAGGCCTGGGCGACATGCCTCCAGAGGCCTGGGGCGACATGCCTGCCTCCAGACATGCCTCCAGAGGCCTGGGCGACATGCCTCCAGAGGCCTGGGCGACATGCCTCCAGAGGCCTGGGCGACATGCCTCCAGAGGCCTGGGCGACATGCCTCCAGAGGCCTGGGCGACATGCCTCCAGCCTGGGGGCTGGGCGACATGCCTCCAGAGGGCTGGGCGACATGCCTCCAGAGGGCTGGGCGACATGCCTCCAGAGGGCTCATCCATATTGCCTCTCCAGAGGACCACATTCCAGATGAAACATCCAGAGGGCTGGGCGACATGCCTCCAGAGGCTGGGATTGCCTCCAGATGAAGGTGTCAGCTACATGCATCCAGATACATGCCTCCACAGACAGACAGACAGACAGACAGACAGACAGACAGACAGACAGATGAAGACAGACAGACAGACAGACAGACAGACAGACAGACAGACAGACAGACAGACAGACAGACAGACAGACAGACAGACAGACAGACAGACAGACAGACAGACAGACAGACAGACAGACAGACAGACAGACAGACAGACAGACCAATCAACCTGCACAGTGTCCTCTACTGTATGCTTATTGTTATTGTTGAATGTATGGCTATTTTGACACTTGGTTATTGTTGTTACTGTTGTCCCGTTGACAATTTTAATTCTCATTTTTATATTGTAAATATCCAAAATAAGTTTTGGCAATATGTACATTGTTACGTAATGCCAATTAAGTAAATGTAATTTAATTGATAGAGGAATCATCTATTTTAAATAAACATCTGTGCCGCTGTAGCGTCAGTGACTGCATAGGGAGCACTATTGAGGCTACAACTCATAGGAATCCCCACCCAGTTGACTACTTTAAAATGGCGGAAGTATGGTGGAAGCCCTTCATGGTGCTGCCCATGTTTAAATGGCCCTTTGGCCACTAGAGGCCTCTATCATTCTCTATGGCTACACTATCTAGCTCGCTGCCAGGCTGTAGTGAGCTGTCACATTTCAAGTCAAATTGTATTTGCCTATTGCTTGGTAAACAACAGGTGTAAAACTAACCATGAAAGAGTTACGGCTCCCTTTTCCAACAAGGCAGAGTTAAAGATAACAAATTTTAAAAAAGTGACAGGAGGAATAAATCCTCAGTGAATAACGAATAACAACGTTGATAAACACTATAGTCTCACTACGTAAGCAATGCAATCTAGCAAATGATCCTCACTCAAGTCACATAGATTTGGATACATGAAAAGGCAAAACCACATGATGTTGTGTGAGGTGGTTCGCTGTAATTTTAATGTTGTCAAATAAAGGACGATCTATAACACACATTACCATGTGACTGTTTCTACCAGTCCTCTACAGTCCTGCATCTCTAGCTCGGGCAGTTAGTTTGACTGGAGGGCTTTTTGAAGGGCTGTTGGCATGGCTAGCTAAGGATAGCCCTCGGTTAACAGCCGTTATTTGGCTAGCTAAGGATAGCCCTCGGTTACCAGATATGTTATTTGGCTAGGTAAGGATAGCCCTCGGTTACCAGATATGTTATTTGGCTAGCTAAGGATAGCCCTCGGTTACCAGATATGTTATTTGGCTAGCTAAGGATAGCCCTCGGTTACCAGATATGTTATTTGGCTAGGTAAGGATAGCCCTCGGTTACCAGATAAGTTATTTGGCTAGCTAAGGATAGCCCTCGGTTACCAGATATGTTATTTGGCTAGGTAAGGATAGCCCTCGGTTACCAGATAAGTTATTTGGCTAGCTAAGGATAGCCCTCGGTTACCAGATATGTTATTTGGCTAGGTAAGGATAGCCCTCGGTTACCAGATATGTTATTTGGCTAGCTAAGGATATCCCTCGGTTACCAGATATGTTATTTGGCTAGCTAAGGATAGCCCTCGGTTACCAGATATGTTGTTTGGCTAGCTCAACTTGCTTTATTCAACCTTTAATAAAAAACAACAACTATGTGTTGTGACTTGGAATGACTCCTCCCAATTCTTCCATGTTGTGTTTGTGGTCCAGGACATGTGTTATTTGACTCCTCCCCTTTCTTCCCTGTTGTGTTTGTGGTCCAGGACATGTGTTATTTGACTCCTCCCCTTTCTTCCATCTGTTGTGTTTGTGATCCAGGACATGTGTTATTTGACTCCTCCCCTTTCTTCCATCTGTTGTGTTTGTGGTCCAGGGCATGTGTTATTTGACTCCTCCCCTTTCTTCCCTGTTGTGTTTGTGGTCCAGGACGTGTTATTTGACTCCTCCCCTTTCTTCCCGGTTGTGTTTGTAGTCCAGGACATGTGTTATTTGACTCCTCCCCTTTCTTCCCTGTTGTGTTATTTGACTCCTCCCCTTCCCTGTTGTTTGTGGTCCAGGACATGTGTTATTTGACTCCTCCCCTTCCCGGTTGTGTTTGTGGTCCAGGACATGTGTTATTTGACTCCTCCCCTTTCTTCCCTGTTGTGGTATTTGACTCCTCCCCTTTCCTGTTTGTGGTCCAGGACATGTTATTTGACTCCTCCCCTTTCTTCCCTGTTGTGTTTGTGGTCCAGGACATGTGTTATTTGACTCCTCCCCTTTCTTCCATCTGTTGTGTTTGTGATCCAGGACATGTGTTATTTGACTCCTCCCCTTTCTTCCATCTGTTGTGTTTGTGGTCCAGGGCATGTGTTATTTGACTCCTCCCCTTTCTTCCCTGTTGTGTTTGTGGTCCAGGACGTGTTATTTGACTCCTCCCCTTTCTTCCCGGTTGTGTTTGTAGTCCAGGACATGTGTTATTTGACTCCTCCCCTTTCTTCCCTGTTGTGGTATTTGACTCCTCCCCTTCCCTGTTGTTTGTGGTCCAGGACATGTTATTTGACTCCTCCCCTTCCCTGTTTGTGGTCCAGGACATGTTATTTGACTCCTCCCCTTCCCTGTTTGTGGTCCAGGACATGTTATTTGACTCCTCCCCTTCCCTGTTGTTTGTGGTCCAGGACATGTTATTTGACTCCTCCCCTTCCCTGTTGTTTGTGGTCCAGGACATGTTATTTGACTCCTCCCCTTCCCTGTTTGTGGTCCAGGACATGTTATTTGACTCCTCCCCTTCCCTGTTGTTTGTGGTCCAGGACATGTTATTTGACTCCTCCTTCCCTGTTTGTGGTCCAGGACATGTTATTTGACTCCTCCCTTCCCTGTTTGTGGTCCAGGACATGTTATTTGACTCCTCCCCTTCCCTGTTTGTGGTCCAGGACATGTTATTTGACTCCTCCCCTTCCCTGTTGTTTGTGGTCCAGGACATGTTATTTGACTCCTCCCCTTCCCTGTTTGTGGTCCAGGACATGTTATTTGACTCCTCCTTCCCTGTTGTTTGTGGTCCCTGACTCCTCCCCTTCCCTGTTTGTGGTCCAGGACATGTTATTTGACTCCTCCCCTTCCCTGTTTGTGGTCCAGGACATGTTATTTGACTCCTCCCCTTCCCTGTTTGTGGTCCAGGACATGTTATTTGACTCCTCCCCTTCCCTGTTTGTGGTCCAGGACCGAGGCAGGATGTTGGAGTCCTATGTCACGCCCCTGTTGATGACCTACGTGAACAAATACATCAAGAACCTGAAGCCCTCTGACCTGCAGCTGTCGCTATGGGGAGGAGACGTAGTACTGAGCAAGCTGGAGCTGAAGCTGGATGTCCTGGAGCAGGTATGGATTCATCCTGGAATTAATTTTTCATTTTTTATTTTATTTTACCTTTATTTAACCAGGCAAGTCATATTCTTATTTTCAATGACGGCCTGGGAACAGTGGGTTAACTGCCTGTTCAGGGGCAGAACGACAGATTTGTACCTTGTCAGCTCGGGGGTTTGAACTCGCAACCTTCCGGTTACTAGTCCAACGCTCTAACCACTAGGCTACGCTGCCGCCCCTATATTTAAACTGGAATAAAGCCTATTAACACTGTAATACCCCTGTAATAACACGGTAATAACCTGGTATTAACACTAATACCCCTGTAATAACATGGTAATAACCTGGTATTAACACTAATACCCCTGTAATAACATGGTAATAACACTGTAATAACCCGTAATAACCTGGTATCAACACTAATACCCCTCTAATAACATGGTAATAACCTGGTAACTACCCCTGTAACAACATGGTAATAACCTGGTAACAACCTGGTAATAACCTGGTATTAACACTAATACCCCTGTAATAACCTGGTATTAACACTACCCCTGTAATAACATGGTAATAACCTGGTATTAACACTACCCCTGTAATAACATGGTAATAACCTGGTATTAACACTACCCCTGTAATAACATGGTAATAACCTGGTATTAACACTACCCCTGTAATAACATGGTAATAACCTGGTATTAACACTAATACCCCTGTAATAACATGGTAATAACCTGGTATTAACACTAATACCCCTGTAATAACATGGTAATAACCTGGTATTAACACTAATACCCCTGTAATAACATGTTTAATAACCTGGTATTAACACTATAATACCCCTGTAATAACATGTTTAATAACCTGGTATTAACACTAATACCCCTGTAATAACATGGTCATAACACTAATACCCCTGTAATAACATGGTAATAACCTGGTATTAACACTAATACCCCTGTAATAACATGGTAATAACCTGGTATTAACACTAATACCCCTGTAATAACATGGTAATAACCTGGTATTAACACTAATACCCCTGTAATAACATGGTCATAACCTGGTATTAACACTACCCCTGTAATAACATGGTAATAACCTGGTATTAACACTAATACCCCTGTAATAACATGTTTAATAACCTGGTATTAACACTGAAATACCCCTGTAATAACATGGTAATAACCTGGTATTAACACTAATACCCCTGTAATAACACGGTAATAACCTGGTATTAACACTAATACCCCTGTAATAACACGGTAATAACCTGGTATTAACACTAATACCCCTGTAATAACATGTTTAATAACCTGGTATTAACACTGTAATACACCTGTAATAACATGTTTAATAACCTGGTATCAACACTAATACCCCTGTAATAACATGGTAATAACCTGGTATTAACACTAATACCCCTGTAATAACATGGTAATAACCCGGTAATAACACTAATACCCCTGTAATAACATGGTCATAACCTGGTATTAACACTAATACCCCTGTAATAACATGTTTAATAACCTGGTATTAACACTGAAATACCCCTGTAATAACATGGTAATAACCTGGTATTAACACTAATACCCCTGTAATAACACGGTAATAACCTGGTATTAACACTAATACCCCTGTAATAACATGGTAATAACCTGGTATTAACACTAATACCCCTGTAATAACATGGTAATAACCTGGTATTAACACTAATACCCCTGTAATAACATGTTTAATAACCTGGTATTAACACTATAATACCCCTGTAATAACATGTTTAATAACCTGGTATTAACACTAATACCCCTGTAATAACATGGTAATAACCTGGTATTAACACTAATACCCCTGTAATAACATGGTAATAACCCGGTAATAACACTAATACCCCTGTAATAACCTGGTATTAACACTAATACCCCTGTAATAACATGGTAATAACCTGGTATTAACACTAATACCCCTGTAATAACATGTTTAATAACCTGGTATTAACACTGTAATACCCCTGTAATAACACTGTAATAACCTGGTATTAACACTAATACCCCTGTAATAACATGTTTAATAACCTGGTATTAACACTGTAATACCCCTGTAATAACATGGTAATAACCTGGTATTAACACTAATACCCCTGTAATAACCTGGTATTAACATTAATACCCCTGTAATAACATGTTTAATAACCTGGTATTAACACTAATACCCCTGTAATAACATGGTAATAACCTGGTATTAACACTAATACCCCTGTAATAACATGGTCATAACCTGGTATTAACACTAATACCCCTGTAATAACATGGTCATAACACTAATACCCCTGTAATAACATGGTAATAACCTGGTATTAACACTAATACCCCTGTAATAACATGGTAATAACCTGGTATTAACACTGATACCATGGTAATAACATGGTAATAACCTGGTATTAACACTAATACCCCTGTAATAACATGCTCTTTTAACACTAATACCCCTGTAATAACATGGTCATAACCTGGTATTAACACTCAGTACCCCTGTAATAACTGGTCTAACCTGGTATTTACCCCTGTAATAACATGGTAATAACCTGGTAGTAACACTAATACCCCTGTAATAACATGGTAATAACCTGGTATCCAATTTTTCGCTCTGGATAAGAGGTCACTAAATGACTTAAATGTAAATGTAAATGGTATTAACACTAATACCATGGTAATAACATGGTAATAACCCGGTAATAACACTTTAATGTCCAGGAATAACTCTTAGTAATGCTATTGACTTTGTATCTGCTCTTTGGCTGAGGTAACTATGAATGCAGGTCAGGTCAGTCTCAATCTGAGTCTGCTCTTTTGTCACAAGAGGTCACTTGCTCCATCGTCCGGTGGCTAGACATGTGTCACCCTGCCACCTGTCACTACCTGCTCAATAGTGACACCCAGGCTAGACGTGTGTCACCCTGCCACCTGTCTGTTCCTGCTCAATAGTGACACCCAGGGACAGGGACTGGGATCCCACCAGGCCTGATGTCAAACAGTCTGTGTCCAGTGATTGATGACGCGGCTGTAACTCTATGTGGATTTTAGTAATCACTTTAGGTAGCCTAGTGGTTAGGGGGGCAGGTAGCCTAGTGGTTAGAGGAGGGGGCAGGTAGCCTAGTGGTTAGAGGAGGGGGGCAGGTAGCCTAGTGGTTAGAGGAGGGGGCAGGTAGCCTAGTGGTTAGAGGAGGGGGGCAGGTAGCCTAGTGGTTAGAGGAGGGGGGGGGCAGGTAGCCTAGTGGTTAGAGGAGGGGGGCAGGTAGCCTAGTGGTTAGGGGGGGCAGGTAGCCTAGTGGTTAGGGGGGGGCAGGTGACCTAGTGGTTAGAGGAGGGGGTCAGGTGACCTAGGGGGAGGGCAGGTAGCCTAGTGGTTAGAGGGGGGGGCAGGTAGTCTATTGGTTAGAGGAGGGGGGGCAGGTAGCCTAGTGGTTAGGGGAGATCCTACCCTCATGTCTGGTCAGATGTCCTGTAGAGATCCTACCCTACATCCCTTAGCATTGCCAAGACCCAGGCTCCAACCCACTGAGCCAATGCAGTGACTTATTTAAATGTTCTTCCCTGTTTCTAGGAGCTGAAACTGCCCTTCACCTTCCTGAGCGGGCACATCCATGAATTGTGTATCCACGTGCCCTGGACCAAACTGGGCTCCGAGGCCGTGGTCATCACCATTAACACAATGGAGTGTATTCTCAAACTGAAGGACGGAGCACAGGTTAGTACCGCTGGGTTTGATATATATATATATATACAGGAGCCCACTGGTGATCAGTGCACTGCAGACAAGTGCAGTACTCCCAATTTAGTGCATACTGTCACGGCATCCCGAAGCTGCTGTGTATTCCTGAGACCTTACAGTCTTGCTGCATCACTGAAAGAATTTCAAGCCTTCCTCGATATCTTAAGGGGAGAGGGTTTCTACATGACCCAAGTTAGAATGTCTGTCGTATAACGTTCCACAGGAATAGACTGGGTTTAAAAACGTGTTATTGGTTTCTTCCCGATCCAACTTCCTTTCTAGACTCCTCTACCCAGAACCCCCTCTGTCTCCTCAGCACATTCTAGACTCCTCTACCCAGAACCCACTCTGTCCCCTCAGCACATTCTAGACTCCTCTACCCAGAACCCCCTCTGTCTCCTCAGCACATTCTAAACACCTCTACCCAGAACCCACTCTGTCCCCTCAGCACATTCTAGACTCTACCCAGAACCCCTCTGTCTCCTCAGCACATTCTAAACACCTCTACCCAGAACCCACTCTGTCCCCTCAGCACATTCTAGACTCCTCTACCCAGAACCCCCTCTGTCTCCTCAGCACATTCTAGACTCCTCTACCCAGAACCCACTCTGTCCCCTCAGCACATTCTAGACTCCTCTACCCAGAACCCACTCTGTCCCCTCAGCACATTCTAGACTCCTCTACCCAGAACCCACTCTGTCCCCTCAGCACATTCTAGACTCCTCTACCCAGAACCCCCTCTGTCTCCTCAGCACATTCTAGACTCCTCTACCCAGAACCCACTCTGTCCCCTCAGCACATTCTAGACTCCTCTACCCAGAACCCCCTCTGTCTCCTCAGCAGTCCAACAGGACCATGACTCAGTTCATCACATTCTAGACTCCTCTACCCAGAACCCCCTCTGTCTCCTCAGCAGTCCAACAGGACCATGACTCAGTTCATCACATTCTAAACACCTCTACCCAGAACCCACTCTGTCCCCTCAGCACATTCTAGACTCCTCTACCCAGAACCCTCTCTATCTCCTCAGCACATTCTAGACTCCTCTACCCAGAACCCTCTCTGTCTCCTCAGCACATTCTAGACTCCTCTACCCAGAACCCCCTCTGTCTCCTCAGCAGTCCAACAGGACCATGACTCAGTTCATCACATTCTAAACACCTCTACCCAGAACCCACTCTGTCCCCTCAGCACATTCTAGACTCCTCTACCCAGAACCCTCTCTATCTCCTCAGCACATTCTAGACTCCTCTACCCAGAACCCTCTCTATCTCCTCAGCACATTCTAGACTCCTCTACCCAGAACCCCCTCTGTCTCCTCAGCAGTCCAACAGGACCATGACTCAGTTCATCACATTCTAAACACCTCTACCCAGAACCCACTCTGTCCCCTCAGCACATTCTAGACTCCTCTACCCAGAACCCACTCTGTCCCCTCAGCACATTCTAGACTCCTCTACCCAGAACCCACTCTGTCCCCTCAGCACATTCTAGACTCCTCTACCCAGAACCCTCTCTGTCTCCTCAGCACATTCTAGACTCCTCTACCCAGAACCCCCTCTGTCTCCTCAGCAGTCCAACAGGACCATGACTCAGTTCATCACATTCTAAACACCTCTACCCAGAACCCACTCTGTCCCCTCAGCACATTCTAGACTCCTCTACCCAGAACCCACTCTGTCCCCTCAGCACATTCTAGACTCCTCTACCCAGAACCCACTCTGTCCCCTCAGCACATTCTAGACTCCTCTACCCAGAACCCTCTCTGTCTCCTCAACACATTCTAGACTCCTCTACCCAGAACCCACTCTGTCTCCTCAGCACATTCTAGACTCCTCTACCCAGAACCCACTCTGTCCCCTCAGCACATTCTAGACTCCTCTACCCAGAACCCACTCTGTCCCCTCAGCACATTCTAGACTCCTTTACCCAGAAACCCCTCTCTCTCCGCAGCAGTCCAATAGCCCCATGGCTCAATTCACTTCTTTCTTCGTGTTGGCTTAGGGTCTCAGACAGATTGGCTTAGGGTCTCAGACAGGTTGGCTTAGGGTCTCAGACAGGTTGGCTTAGGGTCTCAGACAGGTTGGCTTAGGGTCTCTGACAGGGTGGCTTAGGGTCTCAGGCAGGTTGGCTTAGGGTCTCAGACAGGTTGGCTTAGGGTCTCAGGCAGGTTGGCTTAGGGTCTCAGACAGGTTGGCTTAGGGTCTCAGACAGGCTGGCTTAGGGTCTCAGGCAGGTTGGCTTAGGGTCTCAGGCAGGTTGGCTTAGGGTCTCTGACAGGTTGGCTTAGGGTCTCTGACAGGTTGGCTTAGGGTCTCAGACAGGTTGGCTTAGGGTCTGACAGGTTGGCTTAGGGTCTGACAGGTTGGCTTAGGGTCTGACAGGTTGGCTTAGGGTCTGACAGGTTGGCTTAGGGTCTCAGGCAGGTTGGCTTAGGGTCTCAGGCAGGGTGTTTTTAGGGTCTCAGACAGGCTGGCTTAGGGTCTCAGACAGGGTGGCTTAGGGTCTCAGGCAGGTTGGCTTAGGGTCTCAGGCAGGGTGGCTTAGGGTCTCAGACAGGTTGGCTTAGGGTCTCTGACAGGGTGGCTTAGGGTCTCAGACAGGTTGGCTTAGGGTCTCTGACAGGGTGGCTTAGGGTCTCAGACAGGGTGGCTTAGGGTCTCAGGCAGGGTGGCTTAGGGTCTCAGGCAGGGTGTTTTTAGGGTCTCAGGCAGGGTGTTTTTAGGGTCTCAGGCAGGGTGTTTTTAGGGTCTCAGACAGGGTGGCTTAGGGTCTCAGACAGGGTGGCTTAGGGTCTCAGACAGGGTGGCTTAGGGTCTCAGACAGGGTGGCTTAGGGTCTCAGACAGGGTGGCTTAGGGTCTCAGACAGGGTGGCTTAGGGTCTCAGACAGGGTGGCTTAGGGTCTCAGACAGGGTGGCTTAGGGTCTCAGACAGGGTGGCTTAGGGTCTCTGACAGGGTGGCTTAGGGTCTGACAGGGTGGCTTAGGGTCTCAGACAGGGTGGCTTAGGGTCTCAGACAGGGTGGCTTAGGGTCTCAGACAGGGTGGCTTAGGGTCTCTGACAGGGTGGCTTAGGGTCTCAGACAGGGTGGCTTAGGGTCTCAGACAGGGTGGCTTAGGGTCTCAGACAGGTTGGCTTAGGGTCTCAGACAGGGTGGCTTAGGGTCTCAGACAGGGTGGCTTAGGGTCTCAGACAGGGTGGCTTAGGGTCTCAGACAGGGTGGCTTTTTAAAAGAGGTTGGAATCAAGTATGATGCCAAGGTACTTAGGCTATTTTTAGAACAGGGCTGAGTGATATCGACTAACTCCCTGGCTATTTTTAGAGCAGGGCTAAGTGATATCGACTAACTCCCTGGCTATTTTTAGAGCAGGGCTGAGTGATGTCAACTAACTCCCAGGCTGTTTTTAGAGCAGGGCTGAGTGACGTCATGGTCCCTGTACAGTTGCCTTGTTATATTCTCGTCAGGTTTTCTAGAAGCTGTTGGGGGAATGAAAGCGGCCGCTGCCTTTTAAAGGAGCTCTTCAATGACGAGCACATTGGGGAACTCGAGGATGACAGTGTCCTCCGTGTTATTCACCCTGCCATTGGGGAACTCGAGGATGACAGTGTCCTCCGTGTTATTCACCCTGCCATTGGGGAACTCGAGGATGACAGTGTCCTCCGTGTTATTCACCCTGCCATTGGGGAACTCGAGGATGACGGTGTCCTCCGTGTTATTCACCCTGCCATTGGGGAACTCGAGGATGACAGTGTCCTCCGTGTTATTCACCCTGCCAGAAGGAAACATTCTGCAAATGCTCTTTTTAAATGTCTCTGTAAATGTGGCTGGTTTATTTCTTAGCATCAGGCAGAGAGATCAGTAGTTTTAGTAGTAAACGGCTGTTTTTTAAAAATAAAATAAAAGTGTCTCTGTCTTTTGTGAGTTCGGTTGTACAACTTCAAGCCAACCCAAATGCTCACACTGCTCAGCAAATGTGCTTTTCACAACGAGGACTGATCGCCAGTGACCAGAAATATTCAGAGAACGTCTCGGATTGTAGTGTTCCTGGTTAGGCCTAATTCCACCACTAGTACTTTTACTATTGAACCGTAAAATGTCTTTGGCAAAGTGACTAAAACTGCAGTTCAAAGCTGTGTATTGTTAGTCAGTAGTGACATTTTACTGGGCTCACTTATTACATGAACTGTGCCTTCCAAATGGCACCCTGTTCCCTACATAGTGCTGTACTTTTAATCAGAGCCTTGGTCTATAGTAGTGCACTACATAGGGGAAGAGGGTTCCATTGGGTCCTGGTCTAAAGTAGTGCACTACATAGGGAAGAGGGTGCCATTTGGTCCTGGTCTAAAGTAGTGCACTATATAGGGTGTCATTGGGTCCTTGTCTAAAGTAGTGCACTACATAGGGGAAGAGGGTTCCATAGGGTCCTGGTCTAAAGTAGTGCACTACATAGGGGAAGAGGGTTCCATTGGGTCCTGGTCTAAAGTAGTGCACTACATAGGGAAGAGTGATCCATTGGGTCCTGGTCTAAAGTAGTGCACTATATAGGGGAAGAGGGTTCCATAGGGTCCTGGTCTAAAGTAGTGCACTATATAGGGAAGAGGGTTCCATAGGGTCCTGGTCTATAGTAGTGCACTACATAGGGAAGTGTGTTCCATTGGGTCCTGGTCTAAAGTAGTGCACTATATAGGGGAAGAGGGTTCCATTGGGTCCTGGTCTAAAGTAGTGCACTATATAGGGAATAGGGTTCCATTGGGTCCTGGTCTAAAGTAGTGCACTATATAGGGGAAGAGGGTTCCATAGGGTCCTGGTCTATAGTAGTGCACTACATAGGGAAGAGTGTTCCATTGGGTCCTGGTCTAAAGTAGTGCACTATATAGGGAAGAGGGTTCCATAGGGTCCTGGTCTATAGTAGTGCACTACATAGGGAAGTGTGTTCCATTGGGTCCTGGTCTAAAGTAGTGCACTATATAGGGGAAGAGGGTTCCATTGGGTCCTGGTCTAAAGTAGTGCACTATATAGGGGAAGAGGGTTCCATTGGGTCCTGGTCTAAAGTAGTGCACTATATAGGGGAAGAGGGTTCCATTGGGTCCTGGTCTAAAGTAGTGCACTATATAGGGGAAGAGGGTACCATTTGAGACTGAATCAAAGATCGTGGTTGTCAAGACAGTCCCACTTCTTTCTCTACCGGCCCAAGCTGCATATCTGACAGGAAGAAGGAATTATGTAGTTGGTCGGTATTAGAGGCAGTGATTATGTCGTAGTTGGTCGGTATTAGAGGCAGTGATTATGTTGTAGTTGGTCGGTATTAGAGGCAGTGATTATGTCCTTGTAGTTGGTCGGTATTAGAGGCAGGGATTATGTCCTTGTAGTTGGTCGGTATTAGAGGCAGTGATTATGTTCTTGTAGTTGGTCGGTATTAGAGGCAGTGATTATCTTGTAGTTGGTCGGTATTAGAGGCAGTGATTATGTCTTTGTCGGTATTAGAGGCAGTGATTATGTTGTAGTTGGTCGGTATTAGAGGCAGTGATTATGTTGTAGTTGGTCGGTATTAGAGGCAGTGATTATGTTGTAGTTGGTCGGTATTAGAGGCAGTGATTATGTTGTAGTTGGTCGGTATTAGAGGCAGGGATTATGTCCTTGTAGTTGGTCGGTATTAGAGGCAGTGATTATGTTGTAGTTGGTCGGTATTAGAGGCAGTGATTATGTTCTTGTAGTTGGTCGGTATTAGAGGCAGTGATTATGTTGTAGTTGGTCGGTATTAGAGGCAGTGATTATGTCTTTGTCGGTATTAATATATAATATAATAATATATGCCATTTAGCAGACGCTTTTATCCAAAGCGACTTACAGTCATGTGTGCATACATTCTACGTGGTAGTTGGTCGGTATTAGAGGCAGTGATTATGTCTGTCGGTATTAGAGGCAGTGATTATGTTGTAGGTGGTCGGTATTAGAGGCAGTGATTATGTTGTAGTTGGTCGGTATTAGAGGCAGGGATTATGTCTGTCGGTATTAGAGGCAGTGATTATGTTGTAGTTGGTCGGTATTAGAGGCAGTGATTATGTCTTGGTCGGTATTAGAGGCAGTGATTATGTTGTAGTTGGTCGGTATTAGAGGCAGTGATTATGTTGTAGTTGGTCGGTATTAGAGGCAGTGATTATGTCTTGGTCGGTATTAGAGGCAGTGATTATGTTGTAGTTGGTCGGTATTAGAGGCAGTGATTATGTTGTAGGTGGTCGGTATTAGAAGCAGTGATTATGTTGTAGTTGGTCGGTATTAGAGGCAGTGATTATGTTGTAGTTGGTCGGTATTAGAGGCAGTGATTATGTTGTAGGTGGTCGGTATTAGAGGCAGTGATTATGTCTTGGTCGGTATTAGAGGCAGTGATTATGTTGTAGGTGGTCGGTATTAGAGGCAGTGATTATGTCTGTCGGTATTAGAGGCAGTGATTATGTCTGTCGGTATTAGAGGCAGTGATTATGTTGTAGTTGGTCGGTATTAGAGGCAGTGATTATGTCTTGGTCGGTATTAGAGGCAGTGATTATGTTGTAGGTGGTCGGTATTAGAGGCAGTGAGTCTTAGCAGCACCACCACTGAAACTGACCCAGAGATCTGAGAACGATTACCCCCCAAAATAAATATTTATAATATATTTAGGTTTGATTTGTAAATATTTTGATCATGGGGGAAAGTGTAGTATGAAAGACATTTTTGTGAGATTTATTTGTGCTTAAGAGTCTGGTTGTGGTCGTAACCTATTCTATACCACCCATGCTGTTGCCAAGTAGAAAGGCAAACTGGCAGTGTGGAGCTCAGAGCCTACGTACCGAATGGTGCCCTATTCCCTATATAGTACACTGCTGTTAACCAGAGGCCTATGAGCCCTATGAAGATGGTAGGGTTCCAATTGGCCCTCACCCCCCCCCTCCTGTATGGAGTGTCTCAAGGCCAGATGTCCAAGTCACTAGAAACACATTGTAGGGGAAGTCAATTACACCTAATTATGTAGACTTCAGGCTAAAGACTCTGGAACACATGAGCTTGAGCAGGCCAGAAACTAATGTTAAATATCATAGTATGTAGCTGGCTACTGCTGCAGAGATCGTATTTCCTGTGGAAAGACTCGGGTCCGTACACAGCTCAGGGTCACGGCCAAGCAGTGGAATGTACTCTCATGTACATATTCTCAAAACAAGTATTTGTTACAGATGTTTTTCCTAAAGGCCCCCCCACAGTCAAGAAAATTATTTTTTTGGGGGGTGAAAATTGCAAATGACGTTTGGACAAATTTTATTCAATGTTATTCTCACCTGGGAGACACAGTTTGGAGCCAAGCCAGCTTCCAACAGAAGTCCTGCTAGGCAGCACGGAGGAACTGAAATGAGCTGTCTGGAGGGCCCAGGGTACTTCTCTCCTATTTGAGGGGGAGGTAGGAGGGCCCTTTCAGTTCGGGAGGAACTGAAATGAGCTGTCTGGAGGGCCCAGGGTACCTCTCCTATTTGAGGGGGAGGTAGGAGGGCCCTTTCAGTTCGGGAGGAATTGAAATGAGCTGTCTGGAGGGCCCAGGGTACCTCTCCTATTTGAGGGGAGGTAGGAGGGCCCTTTCAGTTCTGACGCCAGCATAATGGAAACAGCCTCGTCTTATCCTGGTGATTTGTGACATGTAATGGTCATATATTACATTGTACTGATAAAGGTATTTATTTAACTACTCATTAAAGGATGGCAGTGGCACCCTCCTCGAGCTCAGTACCACCTGTCCCTGGGACCTTTAACTGGAGGGGTTCCTACTGGTCCTCCTCAACCTGGAGGGGCTTCCTCCTTCTGGTCCTCCTCAACCTGGAGGGGCTTCCTACTGGTCCTCCTCAACCTGGAGGTTCTTCCTACTGGTCCTCCTAGAGCTCAGTACCACCCGTCCCTGGGACCTTTAACTGGAGGGGCTTCCTACTGGTCCTCCTCAACCTGGAGGGGCTTCCTACTGGTCCTCCTCAACCTGGAGGTGCTTCCTACTGGTCCTCCTAGAGCTCAGTACCACCCGTCCCTGGGACCTTTAACTGGAGGGGCTTCCTCCTTCTGGTCCTCCTCAACCTGGAGGGGCTTCCTCCTTCTGGTCCTCCTCAACCTGGAGGGGCTTCCTCCTTCTGGTCCTCCTCAACCTGGAGGGGCTTCCTCCTTCTGGTCCTCCTCAACCTGGAGGGGCTTCCTCCTTCTGGTCCTCCTCAACCTGGAGGGGCTTCCTCCTTCTGGTCCTCCTCAACCTGGAGGGGCTTCCTCCTTCTGGTCCTCCTAGATCTCAGTACCACCTGTCACTGGGACCTTTAACTGGAGGGGCTTCCTACTGGTCCTCCTAGAGCTCAGTACCACCTGTCCCTGGGACCTTTAACTGGAGTGGCTTCCTACTGGTCCTCCTAGAGCTCAGTACCACCTGTCCCTGGGACCTTTAACTGGATGGGCTTCCTCCTTCTGGTCCTCCTCAACCTGGAGGGGCTTCCTACTGGTCCTCCTCAACCTGGAGGGGCTTCCTACTGGTCCTCCTCAACCTGGAGGGGCTTCCTACTGGTCCTCCTCAACCTGGAGGGGCTTCCTACTGGTCCTCCTCAACCTGGAGGGGCTTCCTACTGGTCCTCCTCAACCTGGAGGGGCTTCCTACTGGTCCTCCTCAACCTGGAGGGGCTTCCTACTGGTCCTCCTCAACCTGGAGGGGCTTCCTACTGGTCCTCCTCAACCTGGAGGGGCTTCCTGCTGGTCCTCCTCAACCTGGAGGGGCTTCCTGCTGGTCCTCCTCAACCTGGAGGGGCTTCCTGCTGGTCCTCCTCAACCTGGAGGGGCTTCCTGCTGGTCCTCCTCAACCTGGAGGGGCTTCCTGCTGGTCCTCCTCAACCTGGAGGGGCTTCCTGCTGGTCCTCCTCAACCTGGAGGGGCTTCCTGCTGGTCCTCCTCAACCTGGAGGGGCTTCCTGCTGGTCCTCCTCAACCTGGAGGGGCTTCCTGCTGGTCCTCCTCAACCTGGAGGGGCTTCCTGCTGGTCCTCCTCAACCTGGAGGGGCTTCCTGCTGGTCCTCCTCAACCTGGAGGGGCTTCCTGCTGGTCCTCCTCAACCTGGAGGGGCTTCCTGCTGGTCCTCCTCAACCTGGAGGGGCTTCCTGCTGGTCCTCCTCAACCTGGAGGGGCTTCCTGCTGGTCCTCCTCAACCTGGAGGGGCTTCCTGCTGGTCCTCCTCAACCTGGAGGGGCTTCCTGCTGGTCCTCCTCAACCTGGAGGGGCTTCCTGCTGGTCCTCCTCAACCTGGAGGGGAGGGACTTCCTGCTGGTCCTCCTCAACCTGGAGGAGGGACTTCTTGCTGGTCCTCCTCAACCTGGAGGAGGGACTTCCTGCTGGTCCTCCTCAACCTGGAGGGAGGGCTTCCTGCTGGTCCTCCTCAACCTGGAGGGGGGGCTTCCTGCTGGTCCTCCTCAACCTGGAGGGGCTTCCTGCTGGTCCTCCTCAACCTGGAGGGGCTTCCTGCTGGTCCTCCTCAACCTGGAGGGGCTTCCTGCTGGTCCTCCTCAACCTGGAGGGGCTTCCTGCTGGTCCTCCTCAACCTGGAGGGGCTTCCTGCTGGTCCTCCTCAACCTGGAGGGGCTTCCTGCTGGTCCTCCTCAACCTGGAGGGGCTTCCTGCTGGTCCTCCTCAACCTGGAGGGGCTTCCTGCTGGTCCTCCTCAACCTGGAGGGGCTTCCTGCTGGTCCTCCTCAACCTGGAGGGGCTTCCTGCTGGTCCTCCTCAACCTGGAGGGGCTTCCTGCTGGTCCTCCTCAACCTGGAGGGGCTTCCTGCTGGTCCTCCTCAACCTGGAGGGGCTTCCTGCTGGTCCTCCTCAACCTGGAGGGAGGGCTTCCTGCTGGTCCTCCTCAACCTGGAGGGGAGGGACTTCTTGCTGGTCCTCCTCAACCTGGAGGGAGGGACTTCTTGCTGGTCCTCCTCAACCTGGAGGGGAGGGACTTCTTGCTGGTCCTCCTCAACCTGGAGGGGAGGGACTTCTTGCTGGTCCTCCTCAACCTGGAGGGGAGGGACTTCTTGCTGGTCCTCCTCAACCTGGAGGGGAGGGACTTCTTGCTGGTCCTCCTCAACCTGGAGGGGAGGGACTTCTTGCTGGTCCTCCTCAACCTGGAGGGGAGGGACTTCTTGCTGGTCCTCCTCAACCTGGAGGGGAGGGACTTCTTGCTGGTCCTCCTAAACCTCTTCCAGCAGAAAGCTGAAGCTCCCGACGAACAATTATTGTCCTGACGTTGTCCTGACGTTGTCCTGACGTTGTCCTGACGTTGTCCTGACGTTGCTTTAGGAGGATTGTATTTATCATCATTAGTCATTTAGGTCAACATTGGATCATTCAGAGATCCTCACTGAACTTCTGGAGAGAGTTTGCTGCACTGAAAGTAAAGGGGCTGAATAATTTTGCACGCCCAATTTTTCAGTTTTTGATTTGTTAAAAAAGTTTGAAATATCCAATAAATGTCGTTCCACTTCATGATTGTGTCCCACTTGTTGTTGTTGATTCTTCACAAAAAAATACAGTTTTATATCTTTATGTTTGAAGCCTGGAATGTGGCAAAAGGTCGCAAAGTTCAAGGGGGCCGAATACTTTCGCAAGGCACCGTGTATAGTGTATGAAGGGGTGTCCTGTATATATAGTGGATGAAGGGGTGTCCTCATACTGCTGTATATATAGTGGATGAAGGGGTGTCCATACTGCTGTATATATAGTGGATGAAGGGGTGTCCATACTGCTGTATATATAGTGGATGAAGGGGTGTCCTGTATATATAGTGGATGAAAGGGTGTCCATACTGCTGTATATATAGTGTATGAAGGGGTGTCCATACTGCTGTATATATAGTGGATGAAGGGGTGTCCATACTGCTGTAGATATAGTGGATGAAGGGGTGTCCATACTGCTGTAGATATAGTGGATGAAGGGGTGTCCTGTATATATAGTGGATGAAGGGGTGTCCTGTATATATAGTGGATGAAGGGGTGTCCTGTGTATACATAGTGGATGAAGGGGTGTCCTGTGTATATATAGTGGATGAAGGGGTGTCCTGTGTATATATATAGTGGATGAAGGGGTGTCCTGTGTATATATATAGTGGATGAAGGGGTGTCCTGTGTATATATATAGTGGATGAAGGGGTGTCCTGTGTATATATAGTGGATGAAGGGGTGTCCTGTGTATATATAGTGGATGAAGGGGTGTCCTGTGTGTATATATATATATAGTGGATGAAGGGGTGTCCTGTGTGTATATATATAGTGGATGAAGGGGTGTCCTGTGTGTATATATATAGTGGATGAAGGGGTGTCCTGTGTATATATAGTGGATGAAGGGGTGTCCTGTGTATATATAGTGGATGAAGGGGTGTCCTGTGTATATATAGTGGATGAAGGGGTGTCCTGTGTATATATAGTGGATGAAGGGGTGTCCTGTGTATATATAGTGGATGAAGGGGTGTCCTGTGTATATATAGTGGATGAAGGGGTGTCCTGTGTATATATAGTGGATGAAGGGGTGTCCTGTGTATATATAGTGGATGAAGGGGTGTCCTGTGTATATATAGTGGATGAAGGGGTGTCCTGTGTATATATAGTGGATGAAGGGGTGTCCTGTGTATATATAGTGGATGAAGGGGTGTCCTGTGTATATATAGTGGATGAAGGGGTGTCCTGTGTATATATAGTGGATGAAGGGGTGTCCTCTATATATAGTGGATGAAGGGGTGTCCTGTATATATAGTGGATGAAGGGGTGTCCTCATACTGCTGTATGTATAGTGTATGAAGGGGTGTCTTGTATATATAGTGGATGAAGGGGTGTCCTCATACTGCTGTATGTATAGTGTATGAAGGGGTGTCTTGTATATATAGTGGATGAAGGGGTGTCCTCATACTGCTGTATATATAGTGGATGAAGGGGTGTCCTGTATATATAGTGGATGAAGGGGTGTCTTGTATATATAGTGGATGAAGGGGTGTCCTCATACTGCTGTATATATAGTGGATGAAGGGGTGTCCTCATACTGCTGTATATATAGTGGATGAAGGGGTGTCCTCATACTGCTGTATATATAGTGGATGAAGGGGTGTCCTGTATATATAGTGGATGAAGGGGTGTCCTGTATATATAGTGGATGAAGGGGTGTCCTGTATATATAGTGGATGAAGGGGTGTCCTCATACTGCTGTATATATAGTGGATGAAGGGGTGTCCTCATACTGCTGTATATATAGTGGATGAAGGGGTGTCCTGTATATATAGTGGATGAAGGGGTGTCCTGCTGTAGTTACCAGCCCCGAGCGTAGAGCTGCAGGGAAACACTACTTGTGTTAAGACAATCCCTCCATCTGGGTTTTTAGCTGTTGGATATATAGGCCTGCGTATTTTTGGGAAGAATTCAACAGTCTGTGTGTTTGGATGGAAAATCAGACGACTACACAGAGTAGATGTAGTATTTTTTAGAGAAGTCTCGTTGATATACGTGTGTAGATGCTTTGTGTTCAGGCGCCAAGAGTCCGCTTTCGCTTCCCCGAAGTGTGGAAATGATAAACGATATCATTAATATGGTTTGTTTTCACATAATTGCCGTTCCGGTTCGGCACCGGCCTGTAAAAACATCCCTTTTGAAGTTCATTAAGGGGCGTTAAGGGTTGTGTAATTATTGGAGCTGTTACTGTTCTGTTCCCTCTGGATCAGAGTGCGGATCCCAAATGGCACCCTATTCCCTGGCGTTAAGGGTTGTGTAATTATTGGAGCTGTTACTGTTTCTGTTCTGTTCCCTCTGGATCAGAGAGCGGATCCCAAATGGCACCCTATTCCCTGGCGTTAAGGGTTGTGTAATTATTGGAGCTGTTACTGTTCTGTTCCCTCTGGATCAGAGTGCGGATCCCAAATGGCACCCTATTCCCTGGCGTTAAGGGTTGTGTAATTATTGGAGCTGTTACTGTTCTGTTCCCTCTGGATCAGAGAGCGGATCCCAAATGGCACCCTATTCCCTGGCGTTAAGGGTTGTGTAATTATTGGAGCTGTTACTGTTTCTGTTCTGTTCCCTCTGGATGGAGCGGATCCCAAATGGCACCCTATTCCCTGGCGTTAAGGGTTGTGTAATTATTGGAGCTGTTACTGTTTCTGTTCTGTTCCCTCTGGATGGTTGGATCCCAAATGGCACCCTATTCCCTGGCGTTAAGGGTTGTGTAATTATTGGAGCTGTTACTGTTTCTGTTCTGTTCCCTCTGGATCAGAGAGCGGATCCCAAATGGCACCCTATTCCCTGGCGTTAAGGGTTGTGTAATTATTGGAGCTGTTACTGTTTCTGTTCTGTTCCCTCTGGATCAGAGAGCGGATCCCAAATGGCACCCTATTCCCTGGCGTTAAGGGTTGTGTAATTATTGGAGCTGTTACTGTTTCTGTTCTGTTCCCTCTGGATGGTTGGATCCCAAATGGCACCCTATTCCCTGGCGTTAAGGGTTGTGTAATTATTGGAGCTCTTACTGTTTCTGTTCTGTTCCCTCTGGATCAGAGAGCGGATCCCAAATGGCACCCTATTCCCTGATAATAGTGTTCAGTTCTGGTCAAAAGTAGTGCGCTAAATAGGGACTAGGGGTGCCATTTGTGGAGGAAAATCAGAGAGGAACTGGGTAGTAATTAGGAAAAGATATTCACATAGCCTCTCAGAGATCGTCTGCTGCTTGCTAAGCACAGAGCGAGAGGACGATTAGAGTTTCCACAGGCATGTGAACGTGGAAATGTGTTGAGGACCACAGAGATTACAGCTCCTGTTGACAGTGTAATGTGGGTGTTATGAGGACCACTGAGATTACAGCTCCTGTTGACAGTGTAATGTGGGTGTTTTGAGGACCACTGAGATTACAGCTCCTGTTGACAGTGTAATGTGGGTGTTTTGAGGACCACTGAGATTACAGCTCCTGTTGACAGTGTAATGTGGGTGTTTTGAGGACCACTGAGATTACAGCTCCTGTTGACAGTGTAATGTGGGTGTTTTGAGGACCACTGAGATTACAGCTCCTGTTGACAGTGTAATGTGGGTGTTTTGAGGACCACTGAGATTACAGCTCCTGTTGACAGTGTAATGTGGGTGTTTTGAGGACCACTGAGATTACAGCTCCTGTTGACAGTGTAATGTGGGTGTTTTGAGGACCACTGAGATTACAGCTCCTGTTGACAGTGTAATGTGGGTGTTTTGAGGACCACTGAGATTACAGCTCCTGTTGACAGTGTAATGTGGGTGTTTTGAGGACCACTGAGATTACAGCTCCTGTTGACAGTGTAATTGGCTACAATAGGCTTTAATGAGGACTTGTGTTGGGGAAATATGCTAACCAGGAGGATCCATTCATCAACCATGTCTACAGTTGTGTTTGGTGTTACTCTGGTCCTGTCTGACTGTGTCAGCGTGGTTGGCATGGTTACAGTGGCCTCTACCTGGTGCAGCAGCAATTTCACCCTATCCACTATGGAGTCCTCGTCTAAAGTAGTGCACTATATAGGGACTAGGGGCAATTTGGTCCCTGGTCTACTGTAGTGTACTATATAGGGGGGCATTTTGTCCCTGTTCTGCTGTAGTGTACTATATAGGGGGGCATTTGGTCCCTGTTCTGCTGTAGTGTACTATATAGGGGGGCATTTTGTCCCTGGTCTACTGTAGTGTACTATATAGGGGGGAATTTGGTCCCTGGTCTACTGTAGTGTACTATATAGGTACTAGGGGGCCATTTGGTCCCTGGTCTACTGTAGTGTACTATATAGGGACTAGGGGGCCATTTGGTCCCTGGTCTACTGTAGTGTACTATATAGGGGGGCATTTTGTCCCTGGTCTACTGTAGTGTACTATATAGGGGGGAATTTGGTCCCTGGTCTACTGTAGTGTACTATATAGGGACTAGGGGGCATTTTGTCCCTGGTCTACAGTAGTGCACTATATAGGGGGCCATTGGGTCCCTGGTCTACTGTAGTGTACTATATAGGGACTAGGGGGGGCATTTTGTCCCTGGTCTACAGTAGTGTAATATATAGGGACTAGGGGGCATTTTGTCCCTGGTCTACAGTAGTGCACTATATAGGGATTAGGGGGCATTTTGTCCCTGGTCTACTACAGTAGTGTGCACTAGGGGGCCATTGGGTCCCTGGTCTACTGTAGTGACTATATAGGGACTAGGGGGCATTTTGTCCCTGGTCTACAGTAGTGTACTATATAGGGGGCCATTGGGTCCCTGGTCTACAGTAGTGTACTATATAGGGGGCCATTGGGTCCCTGGTCTACAGTAGTGTACTATATAGGGAGCCATTTGGTCCCTGGTCTACAGTAGTGTACTATATAGGGGGCCATTAGGGACGCGGGCTCTGTGTGTATCTTATAATATATATTCCATTTAGCAGACGCTTTTATCCAAAGCGACTTACAGTCATGTGTGCATACATTCTACGTATGGGTGGTCCCGGGGATCGAACCCACTACCCTGGCGTTACAAGCGCCATGCTCTACCAACTGAGCTACAGAAGGACCAAAAGAGCTGGCGTATACTATCTTGAGATTCCTCTCCCATTCCTCTAATCATGTCTGCTTCTCTCTTAGCATGGCTCCACTACCTCTGGAATGCACACCAGAAATATCCCGTGGAAAGCCATGATACAATTTTAAAACCAACTCAAACTGCTGCTTGGATTCATTCAGAAGTCTATTTGTTGCTCCGATATGTTTTGTGTTTTCAACTATCAGAAAAACTAAGATCAAATGTTTGTCTTGGATGGGTAGGGTACCTAGTGGTTAGAGTGTAGAGGTGGCAGGGTAGCCTAGTGGTTAGAGTGTAGAGGGGGCAGGGTAGCCTAGTGGTTAGAGTGTAGAGGTGGCAGGGTAGCCTAGTGGTTAGAGTGTAGAGGGGGCAGGGTAGCCTAGTGGTTAGAGTGTAGAGGGGGCAGGGTAGCCTAGTGGTTAGAGTGTAGAGGCGGCAGGGTAGCCTAGTGGTTAGAGTGTAGAGGGGGCAGGGTAGCCTAGTGGTTAGAGTGTAGAGGCGGCAGGGTAGCCTAGTGGTTAGAGTGTAGAGGGGGCAGGGTAGCCTAGTGGTTAGAGTGTAGAGGGGGCAGGGTAGCCTAGTGGTTAGAGTGTAGAGGGGGCAGGGTAGCCTAGTGGTTAGAGTGTAGAGGAGGCAGGGTAGCCTAGTGGTTAGAGTGTAGAGGGGGCAGGGTAGCCTAGTGGTTAGAGTGTAGAGGGGGCAGGGTAGCCTAGTGGTTAGAGTGTAGAGGTGGTAGGTAGTCTAGTGGTTAGAGTGTAGAGGAGGCAGGGTAGCCTAGTGGTTAGAGTGTAGAGGAGGCAGGGTAGCCTAGTGGTTAGAGTGTAGAGGGGGCAGGGTAGCCTAGTGGTTAGAGTGTAGAGTGGGGGCAGGGTAGCCTAGTGGTTAGAGTGTAGAGGCGGCAGGGTAGCCTAGTGGTTAGAGTGTAGAGGGGGCAGGGTAGCCTAGTGGTTAGAGTGTAGAGGAGGCAGGGTAGCCTAGTGGTTAGAGTGTAGAGGGGCAGGGTAGCCTAGTGGTTAGAGTGTAGAGGGGGCAGGGTAGCCTAGTGGTTAGAGTGTAGAGGTGGTAGGGTAGCCTAGTGGTTAGAGTGTAGAGGAGGCAGGGTAGCCTAGTGGTTAGAGTGTAGAGGAGGCAGGGTAGCCTAGTGGTTAGAGTGTAGAGGCGGCAGGGTAGCCTAGTGGTTAGAGTGTAGAGGTGGCAGGGTAGCCTAGTGGTTAGAGTGTAGAGGCGGCAGGGTAGCCTAGTGGTTAGAGTGTAGTGGCGGCAGGGTAGCCTAGTGGTTAGAGTGTAGAGGGGGCAGGGTGGCCTAGTGGTTAGAGTGTAGAGGCGGCAGGTAGCCTAGTGGTTAGAGTGTAGAGGGGGCAGGGTGGCCTAGTGGTTAGAGTGTAGAGGCGGCAGGGTAGCCTAGTGGTTAGAGTGTAGAGGAGGCAGGGTAGCCTAGTGGTTAGAGTGTAGAGGGGGCAGGGTGGCCTAGTGGTTAGAGTGTAGAGGCGGCAGGGTAGCCTAGTGGTTAGAGTGTAGAGGTGGCAGGGTAGCCTAGTGGTTAGAGTGTAGAGGGGGCAGGGTGGCCTAGTGGTTAGAGTGTAGAGGCGGCAGGGTAGCCTAGTGGTTAGAGTGTAGAGGCGGCAGGGTAGCCTAGTGGTTAGAGTGTAGAGGGGGCAGGGTAGCCTAGTGGTTAGAGTGTAGAGGCGGCAGGGTAGCCTAGTGGTTAGAGTGTAGAGGGGGCAGGGTAGCCTAGTGGTTAGAGTGTAGAGGTGGCAGGGTAGCCTAGTGGTTAGAGTGTAGAGGGGGCAGGGTAGCCTAGTGGTTAGAGTGTAGAGGGGCAGGGTAGCCTAGTGGTTAGAGTGTAGAGGGGGCAGGGTAGCCTAGTGGTTAGAGTGTAGAGGGGGCAGGGTAGCCTAGTGGTTAGAGTGTAGAGGTGGCAGGGTAGCCTAGTGGTTAGAGTGTAGAGGGGGCAGGGTAGCCTAGTGGTTAGAGTGTAGAGGGGCAGGGTAGCCTAGTGGTTAGAGTGTAGAGGGGGCAGGGTAGCCTAGTGGTTAGAGTGTAGAGGGGGCAGGGTAGCCTAGTGGTTAGAGTGTAGAGGGGGCAGGGTAGCCTAGTGGTTAGAGTGTAGAGGGGGCAGGGTAGCCTAGTGGTTAGAGTGTAGAGGGGGCAGGGTAGCCTAGTGGTTAGAGTGTAGAGGGGGCAGGGTAGCCTAGTGGTTAGAGTGTAGAGGGGGCAGGGTAGCCTAGTGGTTAGAGTGTAGAGGGGCAGGGTAGCCTAGTGGTTAGAGTGTAGAGGCGGCAGGGTAGCCTAGTGGTTAGAGTGTAGAGGGGCAGGGTAGCCTAGTGGTTAGAGTGTAGAGGGGGCAGGGTAGCCTAGTGGTTAGAGTGTAGAGGGGGCAGGGTAGCCTAGTGGTTAGAGTGTAGAGGGGGCAGGGTAGCCTAGTGGTTAGAGTGTAGAGGGGGCAGGGTAGCCTAGTGGTTAGAGTGTAGAGGGGGCAGGGTAGCCTAGTGGTTAGAGTGTAGAGGGGGCAGGGTAGCCTAGTGGTTAGAGTGTAGAGGGGGCAGGGTAGCCTAGTGGTTAGAGTGTAGAGGAAGCAGGTAGCCTAGTGGTTAGAGTGTAGAGGGGGCAGGGTAGCCTAGTGGTTAGAGTGTAGTGGCGGCAGGGTAGCCTAGTGGTTAGAGTGTAGAGGCGGCAGGGTAGCCTAGTGGTTAGAGTGTAGAGGGGGCAGGGTAGCCTAGTGGTTAGAGTGTAGAGGGGGCAGGGTAGCCTAGTGGTTAGAGTGTAGAGGGGGCAGGGTAGCCTAGTGGTTAGAGTGTAGAGGGGGCAGGGTAGCCTAGTGGTTAGAGTGTAGAGGGGCAGGGTAGCCTAGTGGTTAGAGTGTAGAGGCGGCAGGGTAGCCTAGTGGTTAGAGTGTAGAGGCGGCAGGGTAGCCTAGTGGTTAGAGCGTAGAGGGGGCAGGGTAGCCTAGTGGTTAGAGCGTAGAGGCGGCAGGGTAGCCTAGTGGTTAGAGTGTAGAGGCAGGGCAGGGTAGCCTAGTGGTTAGAGTGTAGAGGCGGCAGGGTGGCCTAGTGGTTAGAGTGTAGAGGCGGCAGGGTGGCCTAGTGGTTAGAGTGTAGAGGCGGCAGGGTGGCCTAGTGGTTAGAGTGTAGAGGCAGGGGCAGGGTGGCCTAGTGGTTAGAGTGTAGAGGGGGCAGGGTAGCCTAGTGGTTAGAGTGTAGAGGGGGCAGGGTAGCCTAGTGGTTAGAGTGTAGAGGCGGCAGGGTAGCCTAGTGGTTAGAGTGTAGTGGCGGCAGGGTAGCCTAGTGGTTAGAGTGTAGAGGGGGCAGGGTAGCCTAGTGGTTAGAGTGTAGAGGGGCAGGGTAGCCTAGTGGTTAGAGTGTAGAGGGGGCAGGGTAGCCTAGTGGTTAGAGTGTAGAGGGGCAGGGTAGCCTAGTGGTTAGAGTGTAGAGGGGGCAGGGTAGCCTAGTGGTTAGAGTGTAGAGGGGGCAGGGTAGCCTAGTGGTTAGAGTGTAGAGGGGCAGGGTAGCCTAGTGGTTAGAGTGTAGAGGGGGCAGGGTAGCCTAGTGGTTAGAGTGTAGAGGCGGCAGGGTAGCCTAGTGGTTAGAGTGTAGAGGCGGCAGGGTAGCCTAGTGGTTAGAGTGTAGAGGCGGCAGGGTAGCCTAGTGGTTAGAGTGTAGAGGGGGCAGGGTAGCCTAGTGGTTAGAGTGTAGAGGGGGCAGGGTAGCCTAGTGGTTAGAGTGTAGAGGGGGCAGGGTAGCCTAGTGGTTAGAGTGTAGTGGTTAGAGGGGGCAGGGTAGCCTAGTGGTTAGAGTGTAGAGGGGGCAGGGTAGCCTAGTGGTTAGAGTGTAGAGGGGCAGGGTAGCCTAGTGGTTAGAGTGTAGAGGGGGCAGGGTAGCCTAGTGGTTAGAGTGTAGAGGGGGCAGGGTAGCCTAGTGGTTAGAGTGTAGAGGAAGCAGGTAGCCTAGTGGTTAGAGTGTAGAGGGGGCAGGGTAGCCTAGTGGTTAGAGTGTAGAGGTGGCAGGGTAGCCTAGTGGTTAGAGTGTAGAGGGGCAGGGTAGCCTAGTGGTTAGAGTGTAGTGGCGGCAGGGTAGCCTAGTGGTTAGAGTGTAGAGGGGGCAGGGTAGCCTAGTGGTTAGAGTGTAGAGGGGGCAGGGTAGCCTAGTGGTTAGAGTGTAGAGGGGGCAGGGTAGCCTAGTGGTTAGAGTGTAGAGGGGGCAGGGTAGCCTAGTGGTTAGAGTGTAGAGGGGGCAGGGTAGCCTAGTGGTTAGAGTGTAGAGGCGGCAGGGTAGCCTAGTGGTTAGAGTGTAGAGGCGGCAGGGTAGCCTAGTGGTTAGAGTGTAGAGGGGCAGGGTAGCCTAGTGGTTAGAGCTAGTGGTTAGAGAGGGGGCAGGGTAGCCTAGTGGTTAGAGCGTAGAGGGGGCAGGGTGGCCTAGTGGTTAGAGTGTAGAGGCGGCAGGGTAGCCTAGTGGTTAGAGTGTAGAGGGGCAGGGTAGCCTAGTGGTTAGAGTGTAGAGGGGCAGGGTAGCCTAGTGGTTAGAGTGTAGAGGGGGCAGGGTAGCCTAGTGGTTAGAGTGTAGAGGGGGCAGGGTAGCCTAGTGGTTAGAGTGTAGAGGGGGCAGGGTAGCCTAGTGGTTAGAGTGTAGAGGGGGCAGGGTAGCCTAGTGGTTAGAGTGTAGAGGGGGCAGGGTAGCCTAGTGGTTAGAGTGTAGAGGGGGCAGGGTAGCCTAGTGGTTAGAGTGTAGAGGTGGCAGGGTAGCCTAGTGGTTAGAGTGCAGAGGGGGCAGGGTAGCCTAGTGGTTAGAGTGTAGAGGGGGCAGGGTAGCCTAGTGGTTAGAGTGTAGAGGGGGCAGGGTAGCCTAGTGGTTAGAGTGTAGTGGCGGCAGGGTAGCCTAGTGGTTAGAGTGTAGTGGCGGCAGGGTAGCCTAGTGGTTAGTGTAGAGGCGGCAGGGTAGCCTAGTGGTTAGAGTGTAGAGGGGGCAGGGTAGCCTAGTGGTTAGAGTGTAGAGGGGCAGGGTAGCCTAGTGGTTAGAGTGTAGAGGGGCAGGGTAGCCTAGTGGTTAGAGTGTAGAGGGGGCAGGGTAGCCTAGTGGTTAGAGTGTAGAGGCGGCAGGGTAGCCTAGTGGTTAGAGCGTAGAGGGGCAGGGTAGCCTAGTGGTTAGAGCGTAGAGGGGGCAGGGTGGCCTAGTGGTTAGAGCGTAGAGGGGGCAGGGTGGCCTAGTGGTTAGAGCGTAGAGGGGGCAGGGTGGCCTAGTGGTTAGAGCGTAGAGGGGGCAGGGTGGCCTAGTGGTTAGAGCGTAGAGGCGGCAGGGTGGCCTAGTGGTTAGAGCGTAGAGGCGGCAGGGTGGCCTAGTGGTTAGAGCGTAGAGGCGGCAGGGTAGCCTAGTGGTTAGAGCGTAGAGGCGGCAGGGTAGCCTAGTGGTTAGAGCGTAGAGGCGGCAGGGTGGCCTAGTGGTTAGAGCGTAGAGGCGGCAGGGTGGCCTAGTGGTTAGAGCGTAGAGGCGGCAGGGTGGCCTAGTGGTGGTTAGAGCCTAGTGGTTAGAGAGGCGGCAGGGTGGCCTAGTGGTTAGAGCGTAGAGGCGGCAGGGTGGCCTAGTGGTTAGAGCGTAGAGGCGGCAGGGTGGCCTAGTGGTTAGAGCGTAGAGGCGGCAGGGTGGCCTAGTGGTTAGAGCGTAGAGGCGGCAGGGTGGCCTAGTGGTTAGAGCGTAGAGGCGGCAGGGTGGCCTAGTGGTTAGAGCGTAGAGGCGGCAGGGTGGCCTAGTGGTTAGAGCGTAGAGGCGGCAGGGTGGCCTAGTGGTTAGAGCGTAGAGGGGGCAGGGTGGCCTAGTGGTTAGAGGGGTGTCCTGTCTGTCTACAAATAAACCTCAGTCTATTGTACTCCACTGTGAAGCCAGTCTCTGTCCAACTCTCAGCCGTATGTCTATATGACATTATTATTATTATTATTATTATTATTATTATTATTATTATTATTATTATTATTATTATTATTATTATTATTATTAGATGTATAAGGGATGGTTATGATCTGAAACTGTTGGAAAATTAACAAAAGAAAAACCTACAGTAACCATGGAACTCTCACAGAGATGAAACAACAGTTTTACATCTTTCCATTTCATACCAGGCTCCTTGGGGAATTATGGGAAACGTAGTTATTAATAGCCCTGGTAAGGACTCTGAGGACGTCTAGTATCTTGATGACCATTGGAAGAGTAAGCTGAGGCTGTGAGGAAGTCATTTGGAGGTCAGTGTTAGTCTGACCAGAACAGCCTGACCAGAACAGCCTGACCAGAACAGCCTGACTAGAACAGCCTGACTGGAACAGCCTGACCGGAACAGCCTGACTGGAACAGCCTGACTAGAACAGCCTGACCGGAACAGCCTGACCGGAACAGAACAGCCTGACCGGAACAGAACAGCCTGACGAGAACAGCCTGACCGGAACAGCCTGACGGGAACAGCCTGACCGGAACAGCCTGACGGGAACAGCCTGACGGGAACAGCCTGACGGGAACAGCCTGACTAGAACAGCCTGACTAGAACAGCCTGGCGGGAACAGCCTGACTAGAACAGCCTGGCGGGAACAGAACAGCCTGACGGGGACAGAACAGCCTGGCGGGAACAGAACAGCCTGACGGGGACAGAACAGCCTGACGGGAACAGAACAGCCTGACGGGAACAGAACAGCCTGACGGGAACAGAACAGCCTGACGGGAACAGAACAGCCTGACGGGAACAGAACAGCCTGACGGGAACAGAACAGCCTGACGGGAACAGAACAGCCTGACCAGAACAGCCTGACCAGGACAGCCTGACTAGAACAGCCTGACTAGAACAGCCTGGCGGGAACAGCCTGGCGGGAACAGCCTGGCGGGAACAGCCTGACGGGAACAGCCTGACGGGGACAGAACAGCCTGACGGGGACAGAACAGCCTGACGGGGACAGAACAGCCTGACGGGGACAGAACAGCCTGACGGGAACAGAACAGCCTGACGGGGACAGAACAGCCTGACGGGAACAGAACAGCCTGACGGGAACAGAACAGCCTGACGGGAACAGAACAGCCTGACGGGAACAGAACAGCCTGACGGGAACAGAACAGCCTGACGGGAACAGAACAGCCTGACGGGAACAGAACAGCCTGACGGGAACAGAACAGCCTGACGGGAACAGAACAGCCTGACCAGAACAGCCTGACCAGGACAGAACAGCCTGACCAGAACAGCCTGACCAGAACAAGCCATCTCTGATCTGTACTCTAAATAACTGATCTGTACTCTAAATAACTGATCTGTACTCTAAATAACTGATCTGTACTGTAAATAACTGATCTGTACTGTAAATAACTGATCTGTACTCTAAATAACTGATCTGTACTCTAAATAACTGATCTGTACTCTAAATAACTGATCTGTACTCTAAATAACTGATCTGTACTCTAAATAACTGATCTGTACTCTAAATAACTGATCTGTACTCTAAATAACTGAACTGGACTCTAAATAACTGAACTGGACTCTAAATAACTGATCTGGACTCTAAATAACTGATCTGGACTCTAAATAACTGAACCATACTGCATCAGGCAGGTTCAGAAGGATAGGAGAACTAATATCATGGTTGGTTCAGAAGGATAGGAGAACTAATAACATGGTTGGTTCAGAAGGATAGGAGAACTAATAACATGGTTGGTTCAGAAGGACAGGAGAACTAATAACATGGTTGGTTCAGAAGGATAGGAGAACTAGTAACATGGTTGGTTCAGAAGGATAGGAGAACTAGTAACATGGTTGGTTCAGAAGGATAGGAGAACTAATAACATGGTTGGTTCAGAAGGACAGGAGAACTAATAACATGGTTGGTTCAGAAGGATAGTAGCTTGACTCTCTCCAGTTTAACCCGTCATCTGGCTTCAAGCTTAACACTCTCTCTCCAGTTTAACCCGTCATCTGCCTTCAAGCTTAACACTCTCTCTCCAGTTTAACCCGTCATCTGGCTTCAAGCTTAACACTCTCTCTCCAGTTTAACCCGTCATCTGGCTTCAAGCTTAACACTCTCTCCAGTTTAACCCGTCATCTGGCTTCAAGCTTAACACTCTCTCTCCAGTTTAACCTGTCATCTAGCTTCAAGCTTAACACTCTCTCCAGTTTAACCCGTCATCTGCCTTCAAGCTTAACACTCTCTCTCCAGTTTAACCCGTCATCTGCCTTCAAGCTTAACACTCACTCTCCAGTTTAACCCGTCATCTGGCTTCAAGCTTGACACTCTCTCCAGTTTAACGGATCAGAAAACATCTTGCATCTTGCAGAGACGACCAGAGAACTCCCCCCAAGACGTTGTGGTGGTGGCTGTTTAGAAAAAAAAAGACGAGGGCTGTATCCCAAAAGAGCACCCTATTCCCTATGTAGTGCACTAAGTTTTCTAGTGCAGTCCTACAGAGGGAATAGGGTGGTGTTTTGGGATGCAGGCCTAGCTGGTAATGAAACAGTTCACAGCTAGCAGAGAGAGTTTTTTTTCTTTTGGTTTTTAGGAGACAGAGATACGACTGGGTTTCCCAGAGGAGGAGGAGGAGGTCTGGGTTTCCCAGAGGAGGAGGAGGAGGTCTGGGTTTCCCAGAGGAGGAGGAGGAGGTCTGGGTTTCCCAGAGGAGGAGGAGGAGGTCTGGGTTTCCCAGAGGAGGAGGAGGAGGTCTGGGTTTCCCAGAGGAGGAGGAGGAGGTCTGGGTTTCCCAGAGGAGGAGGAGGAGGTCTGGGTTTCCCAGAGGAGGAGGAGGAGGAGGTCTGGGTTTCCCAGAGGAGGAGGAGGAGGAGGTCTGGGTTTCCCGGAGGAGGAGGTCTGGGTTTCCCAGAGGAGGAGGAGGAGGTCTGGGTTTCCCAGAGGAGGAGGAGGAGGAGGAGGTCTGGGTTTCCCAGAGGAGGAGGAGGAGGAGGTCTGGGTTTCCCAGAGGAGGAGGAGGAGGAGGTCTGGGTTTCCCAGAGGAGGAGGAGGAGGTCTGGGTTTCCCAGAGGAGGAGGAGAGGAGGAGGAGGAGGTCTGGGTTTCCCAGAGGAGGAGGAGGAGGAGGAGGTCTGGGTTTTCCAGAGGAGGTCTTGACTGGGTTTTCCAGAGGAGGAGAAGTCTTGACTGGGTTTTCCAGAGGAGGTCTTGACTGGGTTTCCCAGAGGAGGTCTTGACTGGGTTTCCCAGAGGAGGTCTTGACTGGGTTTCCCAGAGGAGGTCTTGACTGAGTTTCCCAGAGGAGGAGGAGGAGGTCTTGACTGGGTTTTCCAGAGGAGGAGGAGGTCTTGACTGGGTTTTCCAGAGGAGGTCTTGACTGGGTTTCCCAGAGGAGGAGGTCTTGACTGGGTTTCCCAGAGGAGGAGGTCTTGACTGGGTTTCCCAGAGGAGGAGGTCTTGACTGGGTTTCCCAGAGGAGGAGGTCTTGACTGGGTTTCCCAGAGGAGGAGGAGGTCTTGACTGGGTTTCCCAGAGGAGGAGGAGGTCTTGACTGGGTTTCCCAGAGGAGGAGGAGGTCTTGACTGGGTTTCCCAGAGGAGGAGGTCTTGACTGGGTTTCCCAGAGGAGGAGGTCTTGACTGGGTTTCCCAGAGGAGGAGGTCTTGACTGGGTTTCCCAGAGGATGTCTTGACTGGGTTTCCCAGAGGAGGTCTTGACTGGGTTTCCCAGAGGAGGAGGAGGAGGTCTTGACTGAGTTTCCCAGAGGAGGAGGAGGAGGTCTGGGTTTCCTAGAGGAGGAGGAGGAGGTCTGGGTTTCCCAGAGGTTTCCAGAGGAGGAGGAGGTCTGGGTTTCCCAGAGGAGGAGGAGGAGGTCTGGGTTTCCCAGAGGAGGAGGAGGTCTGGGTTTCCCAGAGGAGGAGGAGGAGGTCTGGGTTTCCCAGAGGAGGAGGAGGAGGTCTGGGTTTCCCAGAGGAGGAGGAGGAGGTCTGGGTTTCCCAGAGGAGGAGGAGGTCTTGACTGGGTTTCCCAGAGGAGGAGGTGGTCTGGGTTTCTCCTCTCAAACTATTTGTAGTGTCTCCTCTCCTCTCCTCTCCTCTCCTCTCTCTCTCTCTCTCCTCTCCTCTCCTCTCCTCTCAAACTATTTGTAGTGCTCTCTCTCTCCCTCTGTTACACAAAACCTCCCTGCTTCTAAATAATGGATAATAATGTCAGTCAGGACGCTGGTTCACTGAGAAGCTTTTTAAACCCCAGGCTGCGTTATTCCACTAGACTCTATTCTTATATACTAGTTCCTCCAACTCAACAAATTTAGTTTTATATAAGCTGTTTATAAATGTAGTGGATGTCCTGATGAATGACTGAAATATACTTCCTCTGTCATATGTTCTTTAAAAAAAAAGGCCTTAAAACACCAGTATCCAGGAGCGTGAGAGTTTTAAACAGTAGTACGGTTTGTAACCTTCAACTACCCTGTCTGCCGTTGGGTTCGTACCAGAAGCTCTTCTGGATGGATGCTACCATTCTACCAAGCTGTGGTTTCCCACCCAGGAGTTCCACCCACAACCCAGTGATTACCCAACCAGAGACCAGAGATATTGTGTATGAGCCTGGCTGGGGCCGGGTTAAGTGTTGCTTCCCTCCCTCCCTCCCTCCTGTCTGTCAGGCCCAACCGCACTGTTTCTAGGCTATCAATTTACCATTTAGTCATTTAGCAGATGCTCTTATACACAGCGACTTACAGTAGTAGTAGTAGTGAGTGTGTACATTTTGGTACCGACGTCTGACTGGTCTAAAGTAGTGCGCTAAACTGGGAATAGGGTGCTATGTAGGAAGCAGTCCTAGACTGGGTTTTCTCCTGCTATCTTCCTATTGACGGAGCATTACATTTCCTGATGGGGGCGGGGCCACTGGTGTCAGACATTGTGTTACTATGCTGTAATAGGTGGAAATATACCCTGGCAGTTCTTATCCTAGTGTAGCCATCTATTCTGTTCAGCTGCTCAGCCTGACTGTCCGTGTTCTCCTCCTCTGTGAAGCTGTCTGACTGACTGTCCATGTTCTCCTCCTCTGTGAAGCTGACTGACTGTCCGTGTTCTCCTCCTCTGTGAAGCTGTCTGACTGACTGTCCTTGTTCTCCTCCTCCGTGAAGCTGTCTGACTGACTGTCCTTGTTCTCCTCCTCTGTGAAGCTGTCTGACTGACTGTCCGTGTTCTCCTCCTCTGTGAAGCTGTCTGACTGACTGTCCATGTTCTCCTCCTCTGTGAAGCTGACTGACTGACTGTCCTTGTTCTCCTCCTCTGTGAATCTGACTGACTGTCCATGTTCTCCTCCTCTGTGAAGCTGTCTGACTGACTGTCCGTGTTCTCTGTGAAGCTGACTGCCTGTCAATGTTCTCCTCCTCTGTGAAGCTGACTGACTGACTGTCCATGTTCTCCTCCTCTGTGAAGCTGACTGACTGACTGTCCATGTTCTCCTACTCTGTGAAGCTGACTGACTGACTGTCCATGTTCTCCTCCTCTGTGAAGCTGTCTGACTGACTGTCCATGTTCTCCTCCTCTATGAAGCTGACTGACTGTGTTCTCCCCCTCTGTGAAGCTGTCTGACTGTCCGTGTTCTCCTCCTCTGTGAAGCCGACTGACTGACTGTCCGTGTTCTCCTCCCCTGTGAAGCTGACTGACTGTCCGTGTTCTCCTCCTCTGTGAAGCTGTCTGACTGACTGTCCATGTTCTCCTCCTATGTGAAGCTGACTGACTGACTGTCCTTGTTCTCCTCCTCTGTGAAGCTGACTGACTGTCCATGTTTTCCTCTGTGAAGCTGTCTGACTGACTGTCCGTGTTCTCTGTGAAGCTGACTGACTGTCCGTGTTCTCCTCCTCTGTGAAGCTGACTGACTGACTGTCCATGTTCTCCTCCTCTGAAGCTGTCTGACTGACTGTCCATGTTCTCCTCCTCTATGAAGCTGACTGACTGTCCATGTTCTCCTCCTCTGTGAAGCTGACTGACTGTGTTCTCCTCCTCTGTGAAGCTGTCTGACTGACTGTCCGTGTTCTCCTCCTCTGTGAAGCTGTCTGACTGACTGTCCGTGTTCTCCTCCTCTGTGAAGCCGACTGACTGACTGTCCGTGTTCTCCTCCTCTGTGAAGCTGACTGACTGTCCATGTTTTCCTCCTCTGTGAAGCTGACTGACTGACTGTCCGTGTTCTCCTCCTCTGTGAAGCTGTCTGACTGACTGTCCATGTTCTCCTCCTATGTGAAGCTGACTGACTGACTGTCCTTGTTCTCCTCCTCTGTGAAGCTGACTGACTGTCCATGTTCTCCTCTGTGAAGCTGACTGACTGTCCGTGTTCTCCTCCTCTGTGAAGCTGTCTGACTGACTGTCCATGTTCTCCTCCTCTGTGAAGCTGACTGACTGACTGTCCATGTTCTCCTCCTCTGTGAAGCTGACTGACTGACTGTCCTTGTTCTCCTCCTCTGTGAAGCTGACTGACTGTCCATGTTCTCCTCTGTGAAGCTGTCTGACTGACTGTCCGTGTTCTCTGTGAAGCTGACTGACTGTCCATGTTCTCCTCCTCTGTGAAGCTGTCTGACTGCCTGTCCATGTTCTCCTCCTCTGTGAAGCTGACTGACTGACTGTCCATGTTCTCCTCCTCTGTAAAGCTGACTGACTGTCCGTGTTCTCCTCCTCTGTGAAGCTGTCTGACTGACTGTCCATGTTCTCCTCCTCTGTGAAGCTGTCTGACTGACTGTCCATGTTCTCCTCCTCTGTGAAGCTGACTGTCTGTGTTCTCCTCCTCTGTGAAGCTGACTGTCTGTGTTCTCCACCTCTGTGAAGCTGACTGTCTGTGTTCTCCTCCTCTGTGAAGCTGACTGTCTGTGTTCTCCTCCTCTGTGAAGCTGACTGTCTGTGTTCTCTGTGCAGCTGACTGTCTGTGTTCTCTGTGCAGCTGACTGTTTGTGTTCTCTCTGTGAAGCTGACTGTTTGTGTTCTCCTCTGTGAAGCTGACTCTGTGTTCTCATCCTCTGTGAAGCTGACTGTCTGTGTTCTCATCCTCTGTGAAGCTGACTGTCTGTGTTCTCATCCTCTGTGAAGCTGACTGTCTGTGTTCTCCTCCTCTGTGAAGCTGACTGACTGTCTGTGTTCTCCTCCTCTGTGAAGCTGACTGACTGTCTGTGTTCTCCTCCTCTGTGAAGCTGACTGACTGACTGTCTGTGTTCTCCTCTGTGAAGCTGACTGTCCGTGTTCTCCTCCTCTGTGAAGCTGACTGTCTGTGTTCTCCTCCTCTGTGAAGCTGACTGACTGACTGTCCGTGTTCTCCTCCTCTGTGAAGCTGACTGACTGTCCGTGTTCTCCTCCTCTGTGAAGCTGACTGACTGTCCGTGTTCTCCTCCTCTGTGAAGCTGTCTGACTGACTGTCCTTGTTCTCCTCCTCCGTGAAGCTGTCTGACTGACTGTCCGTGTTCTCCTCCTCTGTGAAGCTGTCTGACTGACTGTCCATGTTCTCCTCCTCTGTGAAGCTGTCTGACTGACTGTCCTTGTTCTCCTCCTCTGTGAATCTGACTGACTGTCCATGTTCTCCTCCTCTGTGAAGCTGTCTGACTGACTGTCCGTGTTCTCTGTGAAGCTGACTGCCTGTCAATGTTCTCCTCCTCTATGAAGCTGACTGACT
>NW_025744667.1:115000-137500 GCF_021184085.1 Oncorhynchus gorbuscha
TCGTTAGTTCTCAGTTGACTTTTTCCTCCTTAAATAAAAGTGGAAATGATAAACGCATCAAATCTGCCGATGGGCGCCGATGGCGAAGTGTGTCTTTTAGTTCCCTGGTAAAGCCTCGGTGAGAGGAGGGGTTTTCAGTAAGCCGCTGTTGTTGATGGAGCTGGGCTCCTAGTGGTCAGACTTACAGCAGGCTGTGGTTATGGTTACTGCTCTCCTCAGACAGGAAGTGGAGGGGGGGGGGGATAAACCCTCAGCTTCCTGCAGTCAGTGAGTCAAGCCACTGAAGTGGTGATCAATACGTGGTGTACAGGATGCTCCTCTCTACACACTAATCCCTCTCCAGAGGCCCTCCGGACAGCAGCCTGCTATTCATTCCATTACTGCAGTCTGCAGATTACAGAGGGTTAAGGGAATCTGCATTGGGGTTTGGGTTAAGGGCCTTCCATTGGGTTTAGGGTTAAGGGCCTTCCATTGGGGTTCGGGTTAAGGGCCTTCCATTGGGGTTAGGGTTAAGGGCCTTCCATTGGGGTTAGGGTTAAGGGCCTTCCATTGGGGTTAGGGTTAAGGGCCTTCCATTGGGGTTAGGGTTAAGGGCCTTCCATTGGGGTTAGGGTTAAGGGCCTTCCATTGGGGTTAGGGTTAAGGGCCTTCCATTGGGGTTAGGGTTAAGGGCCTTCCATTGGGGTTAGGGTTAAGGGCCTTCCATTGGGGTTAGGGTTAAGGGCCTTCCATTGGGGTTAGGGTTAAGGGCCTTCCATTGGGGTTAGGGTTAAGGGCCTTCCATTGGGGTTAGGGTTAAGGGCCTTCCATTGGGGTTAGGGTTAAGGGCCTTCCATTGGGGTTAGGGTTAAGGGCCTTCCATTGGGGTTAGGGTTAAGGGCCTTCCCTTCCATTGGGGTTAGGGTTAAGGGCCTTCCATTGGGGTTAGGGTTAAGGGCCTTCCATTGGGGTTAGGGTTAAGGGCCTTCCATTGGGGTTAGGGTTAAGGGCCTTCCATTGGGGTTAGGTTTAGGGGTCTGACATTGGGTTTAGGTTTAGGGGTCCGACAATGGGTTTAGGTTTAGGGGTCTGACATTGGGTTAAGGGCCTTCCATTGGGGTTAGGGTTAAGGGCCTTCCATTGGGGTTAGGGTTAAGGGCCTTCCATTGGGGTTAGGGTTAAGGGCCTTCCATTGGGGTTAGGGTTAAGGGCCTTCCATTGGGGTTAGGGTTAAGGGCCTTCCATTGGGGTTAGGGTTAAGGGCCTTCCATTGGGGTTAGGGTTAAGGGCCTTCCATTGGGGTTAGGGTTAAGGGCCTTCCATTGGGGTTAGGGTTAAGGGCCTTCCATTGGGGTTAGGGTTAAGGGCCTTCCATTGGGGTTAGGGTTAAGGGCCTTCCATTGGGGTTAGGGTTAAGGGCCTTCCATTGGGGTTAGGGTTAAGGGCCTTCCATTGGGGTTAGGGTTAAGGGCCTTCCATTGGGGTTAGGGTTAAGGGCCTTCCATTGGGGTTAGGGTTAAGGGCCTTCCATTGGGGTTAGGGTTAAGGGCCTTCCATTGGGGTTAGGTTTAGGGGTCTGACATTGGGTTTAGGTTTAGGGGTCCGACAATGGGTTTAGGTTTAGGGGTCTGACATTGGGTTTAGGGGTCTGACATTGGGTTTAGGGGTCTGACATTGGGTTTAGGGGTCCTACATTGGGTTTAGGTTTAGGGGTCTGACATTGGGTTTAGGGGTCCTACATTGGGTTTAAGGGTCTGACATTGGGTTTAGGTTTAGGGGTCCTACATTGGGTTTAGGTTTAGGGGTCTGACATTGGGTTTAGGTCGGGGAGCTGACATTGGGTTTAGGTCGGAGAGCTGACATTGGGTTTAGGTCGGAGAGCTGACATTGGGTTTAGGTCGGGGAGCTGGGTTTAGGTCGGAGAGCTGACATTGGGTTTAGGTCGGGGAGCTGACATTGGGTTTAGGTTTAGGGGTCTGACAGACATTGGGTTTAGGTCGGGGAGCTGACATTGGGTTTAGGTCGGGGTGCTGACATTGGGTTTAGGTCGGGGTGCTGACATTGGGTTTAGGTCGGGGAGCTGACATTGGGTTTAGGTCGGGGAGCTGACATTGGGTTTAGGTCGGGGAGCTGACATTGGGTTTAGGTCGGGGAGCTGACATTGGGTTTAGGTCGGGGAGCTGACATTGGGTTTAGGTCGGGGAGCTGACATTGGGTTTAGGTCGGGGAGCTGACATTGGGTTTAGGTCGGGGAGCTGACAAGCCGAAGAACACCATCACAACCGTGAAGCACGGGGGTGGCAGCATCATGTTGTGGGGTGGCAGCGTCATGTTGTGGGGGTGGCAGCGTCATGTTGTGGGGGTGGCAGCGTCATGTTGTGGGGGTGGGCGTCATGTTGTGGGGGTGGCAGCGTCATGTTGTGGGGGTGGCAGCGTCATGTTGTGGGGGTGGCAGCGTCATGTTGTGGGGGTGGCAGCGTCATGTTGTGGGGGTGGCAGCGTCATGTTGTGGGGGTGGCAGCGTCATGTTGTGGCAGCGTCATGTTGTGGGGTGGCAGCGTCATGTTGTGGGGGTGGCAGCGTCATGTTGTGGGGTGGCAGCATCATGTTGTGGGGGTGGCAGCATCATGTTGTGGGGTGGAGGCATCATGTTGTGGGGGTGGCAGCATCATGTAGTGGGGTGGAGGCATCATGTTGTGGGGTGGCGGCATCATGTTGTGGGGGTGGCAGCATCATGTTGTGGGGGTGGCAGCATCATGTTGTGGGGGTGCTTTGCTGCTGGAGGGACTGGTGCACTTCACAAAATAGATGGCATCATGAGGAAAAAATTATGTGGATATAATGGAGCAACATCTCAAGACATCAGTCAGGAAGTTAAAGCTTGGTTGCAAATGGGTCTTCCAAATGGACAATGACCCCCAAGCAGACTTCCAAAGTTGTGGCAACATGGCTTAAAGACAACAAAGTCAAGGTATTGGAGTGGCCGTCACAAAGCCCTGACCTCGATCCCATAGAAACGTAGGTGAGAGCATAGAGGCCTACAAACCTGACTCAGTTCCACCAGCTCTGGGCAGGAGGAATGAGCCAAAAGTCACCCAACGTATTGTGGGAAGCTTGTGGAAGGCTACCCGAAAACGTTCGACCCAAGTTAAACAGTTTAAAGGCAATGCTACCGAATACTAATTGAGTGTAATGTAAACTTCTGACCGACTGGGATTGTGATGAAAGAAATAAAAGCTGAAATAGAATGATTTATCTACTATTATACTGACATTTCACATTCTTAAAATAAAGTGGTGATCCTAGCTGACCTAAAAACAGGGATTTTTTTAACGAGGATTAAATGTCAGGAATTATGGAGAAACTGAGTTTAAATGTATTTGGCTAAGGTGTATGTAAACTTCCGAACTTCACAACTGTCTGTCCGGGAAACCAGCCCCCATATATGTTTGGGTGTGATTTAATAATGGACTAGTTCTGTGAAGGGAACACTTGAAGAGAGAGTCCAGTGGACGTCTGTGTAGAAGTGTCTCAGTGAAACAAACCCCTATGGTTAAATGACACTGTGTTCCTACATACCAGGTGGGTGGTCTGTGAGGGGTGGCGTCCCAGGCTGAGGGGTAGCTGAGGGGTGGTGGCTGAGGGGTGGCTGAGGGGGTGAGGGGTGGCTGAGGGGTGGCTGAGGGGGTGGCTGAGGGGTGGCTGAGGGGTGGCTGAGGGGTGGGGTGGCTGAGGGGTAGCTGAGGGGGTGGCTGAGGGGTGGCTGAGGGGTGGCTGAGCTGGGGTGGCTGAGGGTGGCTGAGGGGTGGCTGAGGGGTGGCTGAGGGGTAGCTGAGGGGGGTAGCTGAGGGGTGGCTGAGGGGTGGCTGAGGGGTAGCTGAGGGGTGGCTGGGGTAGCTGAGGGGTAGCTCCCTCTGACCATATAAGGCAGAACATTTTGATTGGATTATTTTCTAACCAATTAAAAACCCTAAAACACAATGTTTTTTTTTCTCCACTAATATTGTACTGAATTTATTTTATGTTCCCTGAAAGTAGAGGGATTTTTCTTCTCAAATTAAGCTTTCCTGTCCTTGGCTCGTTGATATATTGCTTTTTAGTAAAGAGTCAGGATCCACTTCGCCTCAGAGGGGAGGAAGTGTGTTATCGAGTAGGTAGGTTTTGCTCTCATCTGGGCCCGTCTCCGTGATGTGTGGGTGGTGTGGGGTCGGGGGATGATATGGGGTCGGGGTGGTGGTATGGGGTCGGGGGATGGTATGGGGTCGGGGTGGTGAGATGGGGTCGGGGTGGTGGTATGGGGTCGGGGTGGTGGTGTGGGGTTAGGGGGTGGTGAGATGGGGTCGGGGTGGTGGTGTGGGATCGGGGTGGTGGTATGGGGTCGGGGTGGTGGTATGGGGTTAGGGGTGGTGAGATGGGGTCGGGGTGGTGGTATGGGGTCAGGGGATGATATGGGGTCGGGGATGATATGGGGTCGGGGGTTGGTATGGGGTCGGGGGTTGGTATGGGGTCGGGTGGTGGTATGGGGTCGGGGGTGGTATGGGGTAGGGGGTGGTATGGGGTCGGGGGATGATATGGGTCGGGGGATGATATGGGGTAGGGGATGATATGGGGTGGGGGTATGATATGGGGTTAGGGGGTGGTATGGGGTCGGGGTGGTGGTATGGGATCGGGGTGGTGGTATGGGATCGGGGTGGTGGTATGGGATCGGGGTGGTGGTATGGGATCGGGGTGGTGGTATGGGATCGGGGGATGATATGGGATCGGGGGGTGATATGGGATCGGGGTGGTGGTATGGGGTTAGGGGGGGATGATATGGGGTTAGGGGGGGATGATATGGGGTCGGGGGGTGATATGGGGTCAGGGGGATGGTATGGGGTCGGGGTGGTGGTATGGGGTCGGGGATGATATGGGGTGGATGGTATGGGGTTAGGGGATGGTATGGGGTTAGGGGATGGTATGGGGTTAGGGGATGGTATGGGGTTAGGGGGTGGTATGGGGTTAGGGGGGTGGTATGGGGTTAGGGGGATGATATGGGGTAAGGGTGGTGGTATGGGGTAGGTGTGGTGGGTAGTGGGTAGTTAGGAGAGAGAGAGAGAGGATTGTGGTAGAGAGAGAGAGAGGATTGTGGTAGAGAGAGAGAGGGGATTGTGGGAGAGAGAGAGAGAGAGAGGGGATTGTGAGAGAGAGAGAGAGGGGATTGTGGGAGAGAGAGAGAGAGAGAGAGGGGATTGTGGGAGAGAGAGAGGGGATTGTGGGAGAGAGAGAGAGGATTGTGGGAGAGAGAGTGAGAGAGAGGATTGTGGGGGAGAGAGAGAGGATTGTGGCAGAGAGAGGATTGTGGCAGAGAGAGGATTGTGGCAGAGAGAGGATTGTGGCAGAGAGAGGATTGTGGCAGAGAGAGGATTGTGGCAGAGAGAGGATTGTGGGAGAGAGAGGGGATTGTGGGAGAGAGAGTGAGAGAGAGGATTGTGGGAGAGAGAGTGAGAGAGAGGATTGTGGGGGAGAGAGAGAGGATTGTGGCAGAGAGAGGATTGTGGCAGAGAGAGGATTGTGGAGAGGATTGGCAGAGAGAGGATTGTGGCAGAGAGAGGATTGTGGCAGAGAGAGGATTGTGGCAGAGAGAGGATTGTGGCAGAGAGAGGATTGTGTGGCAGAGAGAGGATTGTGGCAGAGAGAGGATTGTGATTGCAGAGAGAGGATTGTGGGAGGCATATGGTTTAGCTGAAATGATAATAAACATTGTATGCTTGGAGACGTCTATCGCCTGCATGACGCTGACCACATTGCTTCTTAAAATGACCAACACGATAAGAATTTACATGTGTTATAATTATGTTGTAATTGCTTATTAAGTCTTTCACAGAACCTTGAGACCATTATAATTTCCAGCTGACAGGGAGGGAGAGGACCCTCTCTCTCTCTCTCTCTCTCTCTCTCTCTCTCTCTCTCTCTCTCTCTCTCTCTCTCTCTCTCTCTCTCTCTCTCTCTCTCTCTGTCTCTGTCTCTGTCTCTGTCTCTGTCTCTGTCTCTGTCTCTCTCTCTGTCTCTCTCTCTGTCTCTCTCTCTGTCTCTCTCTCTGTCTCTCTCTCTGTCTCTCTCTCTCTGTCTGTCTCTCTCTCTCTCTCTCTCTCTCTCTCTCTCTCTCTGTCTCTGTCTCTGTCTCTCTCTCTCTCTCTGTCTCTGTCTCTCTCTCTCTGTCTCTGTCTCTGTCTCTGTCTCTCTCTGTCTCTGTCTCTCTCTCAATTCTCTGTCTCTCTGTCTCTCTCTCTGTCTCTGTCTCTCTCTCAATTCTCTGTCTCTCTGTCTCTCTCTCTGTCTCAATTCAATTCAAGGGCTTTATTGGCATGGGAAACATGTGTTAACATTGCCAAAGCAAGTGAGGTAGACAACATACAAAGTGAAAAACAACAAAAATGAACAGTAAACATTACACATACATACTCTCTCTCTGTCAGTCAGTAGTCGTCTCCACTGCACCGTGGCCTCTTGTTGAGGAGAATCAAGGAGAAGAACGCACTGACTTCTGGGCCTGAAGACGGGGGCAGGGTTCTGTTGTATTTCCGTAATGTCTGATTCATCCAGACCGTTATGAAGACACGAAACATGTCTCATCAGATTATATTGATACAGACAACCACATCCCTGAACTCGGGGGAGGATGTAATGATGTACTGTAGTAACATAACTGCTCTGTTATGTTGACCTGAATAACTTGATTTTGATATTTACAGTACTTGACACATGTTGATCTTTTAAGAAGCTAGATACAGTAGAGATGTAAAACCTCTCTCAGAGGTGCTTTATGTTCCCACAGCCTGACAACACCTTCTTAGTCTTAACCTCAGAGGGCTTTTGGAGTCTAGTCTAGCATACTAAACCTCTCTCAGAGGGCTTTATGGGTAGGGTCCTAACCTGTTGGAGTCTAGCATACTAAACCTCTCTCAGAGGTGCTTTATGTTCCCACAGCCTGACAACACCTTCCTAGTCTTAACCTGTTGGAGTCTAGCATACTAACCCTCTCAGAGGGCTTTATGGGTAGGGTCCTAACCTGTTGTAGTCTAGCATACTAAACCTCTCTCAGAGGGCTTTATGGGTAGGGTCTTAACCTGTTGGAGTCTAGCATACTAACCCTCTCAGAGGGCTTTATGGGTAGGGTCCTAACCTGTTGTAGTCTAGCATACTACACCTCTCTCAGAGGGCTTTATGGGTAGGGTGCTAACCTGTTGGAGTCTAGCATACTAAACCTCTCTCAGAGGGCTTTATGGGTAGGGTGCTAACCTGTTGTAGTCTAGCATACTAAACCTCTCTCAGAGGGCTTTATGGGTAGGGTCCTAACCTGTTGGAGTCTAGCATACTAACCCTCTCAGAGGGCTTTATGGGTAGGGTCCTAACCTGTTGGAGTCTAGCATACTAACCCTCTCAGAGGGCTTTATGGGTAGGGTCTTAACCTGTTGGAGTCTAGCATACTAAACCTCTCAGAGGGCTTTATGGGTAGGGTCCTAACCTGTTGGAGTCTAGCATACTAAACCTCTCTCAGAGGGCTTTATGGGTAGGGTCCTAACCTGTTGTAGTCTAGCATACTAAACCTCTCTGACTGCTTTATGGGTAGGGTCCTAACCTGTTGGAGTCTAGCATACTAAACCTCTCAGAGGGCTTTATGGGTAGGGTCCTAACCTGTTGGAGTCTAGCATACTAAAAGCCCTCTGAAGGAGGTTATGTTACCACAGTCTGACAACACCTGGCTCCTAACAGGGGGAGAATAGGTCCAGAGACAACCATTTTCAAGTTATTTGTGGTTTGGAATATATACATTGGAAATCTTACTGACCCATTGGCCTTTCCACAGGCCTCTCCTCCCTGACTGTAAGGTGTCCAATCAAAATCTTCGAAACCAATGGGTAAAATAATGTTGATTATGTAGATGATCCTCTAGGAAAACCAATGGTCATTAAGCAATAAGGCCCTAGGGGGTGTGGTATATGGCCAATATACCACGGCTAAAGGCTGTCCTTAGGCCCCGACGCAACGCGGAGTGCCTGGACGACAGCCATTAGCCGTGGTATATCGGCCATATATCACACCCCCTAGGGCCTTATTGCTATTATCAACTGGTTACCAACGTAATTACAACAGCAAATAGTATTTATTGTTTTGGTGTTGAAATTCAATCTCCAGCGGTCCCATAGTAACGAATATGTCTGGAGTCGGGACGAGACCAGATGAGGCTGGCAGCTTTTCTCAGTCAGTCGAAATCATGAATCGGGATCATAGATATATATATAAATCAGAACTTCAATTGGAAGAAGGTTCCATGAAATTAAGTGCAGCTGGTTTGCAGTCTTTCTAGCTTCAGTTTGAAGTGATTATCACTGTAGTGATGTATCTCTAATACACTGTAGTGGTGTATCTCTAATACACTGTAGTGGTGTATCTCTAATACACTGTAGTGATGTATCTCTAATACACTGTAGTGATGTATCTCTAATACACTGTAGTGGTGTATCTCTATCACTGTAGTGGTGTATCTCTATCACTGTAGTGGTGTATCTCTAATACACTGTAGTGATGTATCTCTAATACACTGTAGTGGTGTATCTCTATCACTGTAGTGATGTATCTCTAATACACTGTAGTGGTGTATCTCTAATACACTGTAGTGATGTATCTCTAATACACTGTAGTGATGTATCTCTAATACACTGTAGTGATGTATAATATCTCTATCACTGTAGTGATGTATCTCTAATACACTGTAGTGGTGTATCTCTAATACACTGTAGTGGTGTATCTCTATCACTGTAGTGGTGTATCTCTAATACACTGTAGTGGTGTATCTCTATCACTGTAGTGGTGTATCTCTAATACACTGTAGTGGTGTATCTCTAATACACTGTAGTGGTGTATCTCTAATACACTGTAGTGATGTATCTCTAATACACTGTAGTGGTGTATCTCTAATACACTGTAGTGGTGTATCTCTAATACACTGTAGTGGTGTATCTCTAATACACTGTAGTGGTGTATCTCTAATACACTGTAGTGGTGTATCTCTAATACACTGTAGTGATGTATCTCTAATACACTGTAGTGGTGTATCTCTATCACTGTAGTGATGTATCTCTAATACACTGTAGTGATGTATCTCTAATACACTGTAGTGGTGTATCTCTAATACACTGTAGTGGTGTATCTCTATCACTGTAGTGATGTATCTCTAATACACTGTAGTGGTGTATCTCTAATACACTGTAGTGGTGTATCTCTATCACTGTAGTGGTGTATCTCTATCACTGTAGTGGTGTATCTCTATCACTGTAGTGGTGTATCTCTAATACACTGTAGTGATGTATCTCTATCACTGTAGTGGTGTATCTCTATCACTGTAGTGGTGTATCTCTATCACTGTAGTGGTGTATCTCTAATACACTGTAGTGGTGTATCTCTATCACTGTAGTGGTGTATCTCTATCACTGTAGTGATGTATCTCTAATACACTGTAGTGGTGTATCTCTAATACACTGTAGTGGTGTATCTCTAATACACTGTAGTGATGTATAATATCTCTAATACACTGTAGTGATGTATCTCTATCACTGTAGTGGTGTATCTCTATCACTGTAGTGGTGTATCTCTATCACTGTAGTGGTGTATCTCTATCACTGTAGTGATGTATCTCTATCACTGTAGTGATGTATCTCTAATACACTGTAGTGGTGTATCTCTAATACACTGTAGTGGTGTATCTCTAATACACTGTAGTGATGTATCTCTAATACACTGTAGTGATGTATCTCTATCACTGTAGTGGTGTATCTCTAATACACTGTAGTGATGTATCTCTATCACTGTAGTGGTGTATCTCTATCACTGTAGTGATGTATCTCTATCACTGTAGTGATGTATCTCTAATACACTGTAGTGGTGTATCTCTAATACACTGTAGTGGTGTATCTCTAATACACTGTAGTGATGTATCTCTATCACTGTAGTGATGTATCTCAAATACACTGTAGTGGTGTATCTCTAATACACTGTAGTGATGTATCTCTAATACACTGTAGTGGTGTATCTCTAATACACTGTAGTGGTGTATCTCTATCACTGTAGTGATGTATCTCTAATACACTGTAGTGATGTATCTCTAATACACTGTAGTGATGTATCTCTATCACTGTAGTGGTGTATCTCTAATACACTGTAGTGATGTATCTCTAATACACTGTAGTGGTGTATCTCTATCACTGTAGTGGTGTATCTCTATCACTGTAGTGATGTATCTCTAATACACTGTAGTGGTGTATCTCTAATACACTGTAGTGGTGTATCTCTAATACACTGTAGTGGTGTATCTCTAATACACTGTAGTGGTGTATCTCTAATACACTGTAGTGATGTATCTCTATCACTGTAGTGGTGTATCTCTATCACTGTAGTGGTGTATCTCTATCACTGTAGTGATGTATCTCTAATACACTGTAGTGGTGTATCTCTATCACTGTAGTGGTGTATCTCTATCACTGTAGTGATGTATCTCTAATACACTGTAGTGGTGTATCTCTAATACACTGTAGTGGTGTATCTCTAATACACTGTAGTGGTGTATAATATCTCTAATACACTGTAGTGATGTATCTCTATCACTGTAGTGGTGTATCTCTATCACTGTAGTGATGTATCTCTATCACTGTAGTGATGTATCTCTAATACACTGTAGTGGTGTATCTCTAATACACTGTAGTGGTGTATCTCTAATACACTGTAGTGATGTATAATATCTCTAATACACTGTAGTGGTGTATCTCTATCACTGTAGTGGTGTATCTCTATCACTGTAGTGGTGTATCTCTATCACTGTAGTGATGTATCTCTATCACTGTAGTGGTGTATCTCTAATACACTGTAGTGATGTATCTCTATCACTGTAGTGGTGTATCTCTATCACTGTAGTGGTGTATCTCTATCACTGTAGTGGTGTATCTCTATCACTGTAGTGATGTATCTCTAATACACTGTAGTGATGTATCTCTATCACTGTAGTGGTGTATCTCTATCACTGTAGTGATGTATCTCTAATACACTGTAGTGATGTATCTCTATCACTGTAGTGGTGTATCTCTAATACACTGTAGTGGTGTATCTCTATCACTGTAGTGGTGTATCTCTAATACACTGTAGTGATGTATCTCTATCACTGTAGTGGTGTATCTCTATCACTGTAGTGGTGTATCTCTATCACTGTAGTGGTGTATCTCTATCACTGTAGTGGTGTATCTCTATCACTGTAGTGGTGTATCTCTATCACTGTAGTGGTGTATCTCTATCACTGTAGTGATGTATCTCTATCACTGTAGTGGTGTATCTCTATCACTGTAGTGGTGTATCTCTATCACTGTAGTGATGTATCTCTATCACTGTAGTGGTGTATCTCTAATACACTGTAGTGGTGTATCTCTATCACTGTAGTGGTGTATCTCTAATACACTGTAGTGATGTATCTCTAATACACTGTAGTGGTGTATCTCTAATACACTGTAGTGGTGTATCTCTATCACTGTAGTGGTGTATCTCTAATACACTGTAGTGATGTATCTCTATCACTGTAGTGGTGTATCTCTATCACTGTAGTGGTGTATCTCTAATACACTGTAGTGATGTATCTCTAATACACTGTAGTGGTGTATCTCTATCACTGTAGTGGTGTATCTCTATCACTGTAGTGGTGTATCTCTATCACTGTAGTGATGTATCTCTAATACACTGTAGTGATGTATCTCTAATACACTGTAGTGGTGTATCTCTAATACACTGTAGTGGTGTATCTCTATCACTGTAGTGGTGTATCTCTATCACTGTAGTGGTGTATCTCTAATACACTGTAGTGATGTATCTCTAATACACTGTAGTGATGTATCTCTAATACACTGTAGTGGTGTATCTCTATCACTGTAGTGGTGTATCTCTAATACACTGTAGTGATGTATCTCTAATACACTGTAGTGGTGTATCTCTAATACACTGTAGTGGTGTATCTCTATCACTGTAGTGGTGTATCTCTATCACTGTAGTGGTGTATCTCTAATACACTGTAGTGGTGTATCTCTAATACACTGTAGTGGTGTATCTCTAATACACTGTAGTGATGTATCTCTAATACACTGTAGTGGTGTATCTCTATCACTGTAGTGGTGTATCTCTATCACTGTAGTGGTGTATCTCTAATACACTGTAGTGGTGTATCTCTAATACACTGTAGTGGTGTATCTCTAATACACTGTAGTGGTGTATCTCTAATACACTGTAGTGGTGTATCTCTATCACTGTAGTGGTGTATCTCTATCACTGTAGTGGTGTATCTCTATCACTGTAGTGATGTATCTCTAATACACTGTAGTGGTGTATCTCTATCACTGTAGTGATGTATCTCTAATACACTGTAGTGGTGTATCTCTATCACTGTAGTGGTGTATCTCTAATACACTGTAGTGATGTATCTCTATCACTGTAGTGGTGTATCTCTATCACTGTAGTGATGTATCTCTATCACTGTAGTGATGTATCTCTAATACACTGTAGTGGTGTATCTCTATCACTGTAGTGGTGTATCTCTAATACACTGTAGTCAGAGGGGGAACGACTCCATTTGGGGTTGATGAACTCATCCCAATGTCTTCAGGTCGGACGATATTTCTGTAATGTTCATTATGAACTAGAATACGTTGTTTGACTGATGTTATTGTGCAGTTTAGTAAAATGTGTAAAACCACGTGAGGAGAAAACTCCAAACTGCCAGATCACCATCACACATCCTTAGATCTTAACCACAAATATTAGACATTAATGAACGCTTCCCATTAGAGGCTGTGGTTGGGATTTTCCCTTTTCTGCCGAGGGAGAGAGGGAGGGGCGCAGGGAGAGAGGGAGGGAGAGGGGGCGGAGGGAGAGAGAGGGAGGGCGCAGGGGAGAGGGAGAGAGGGAGGGAGAGGGAGAGGGGGAGGGGAGAGAGAGGGAGGGGCGGAGGAGAGGGGGAGGGGGAGGGAGGGAGAGAGAGGGAGGGGCGCAGGGAGAAGGAGAGAGAGAGGGAGGGAGAGAGAGGGAGGGGCGCAGGGAGAAGGAGAGAGAGAGGGAGGGGGGGAGAGGGGAGGGGGAGGGGAGAGGGAGAGAGAGAGAGGGAGGGGCGCAGGGGGGGGAGGGGGGAGAGAGAGAGAGGGAGGGGCGCAGGGAGAGGGGAGGGGAGAGAGAGAGGGAGGGGGGAGAGAGGGGGAGGGGGAGGGAGGGAGGGGAGAGGGGGAGGGCGAGGGAGAGGGAGAGGGAGGGAGGGAGAGAGAGGGAGGGGCGCAGGGAGAGGGGGAGAGAGAGAGGGAGGGGGAGGAGGGAGGGGCGCAGGGAGGGAGAGAGGGGGGGAGAGAGAGGGAGGGGCGCAGGGGAGAGGGGGGAGGGAGAGAGGGAGGAGAGAGAGGGAGGGGCGCAGGGGAGGGAGAGAGGGAGGGGCGCAGGGGAGAGGGAGGGAGGGAGGGAGGGGAGCAGGGAGGGAGGGGCGCAGGGAGAGAGGGAGGGGCGCAGGGAGAGAGGGAGGGGCGCAGGGGAGAGGGAGGGGCGAGAGAGAGGGAGGGGCGCAGGGAGAGGGGGAGGGGAGGGAGGGAGGGAGAGAGGGAGGGGCGCAGGGAGAGGGGAGGGGCGCAGAGAGCGATGGAGGGAGGCAGAGAGCGATGGAGGGAGGCAGAGAGAGAGAGGGGCAGAGAGAGAGAGGGGCAGAGAGAGAGGCAGAGAGAGAGGGAGAGAGGGATTGTGTGTGTGTGTGCAAGTGAAAAACAGTGTGGAGTGTCTCAGTGCAGAGTTCTTTATTGTAGCTAACACATTGCAGTTATTAGCATGGGGTGGTAGCTGTGGCTGTGGCTGTGGCTGTGTCTGTGCCAGCTAGGCAGAATGCTTCACATGCTCAGGCTGGGCTTGTGGTTAGCTGAGGGAGACATCTAAAGGACCAGAGCCTCTCAGATCTAATTCAGGAACTATTTATCCCTCTGTCTCTCTCCCTCTTTCTCTACCTCTATCCCCATTTCTCTGTATGTCTACCCCTGTCTGTCTGTCTCTGTCTGTCTGTCTGTCTGTCTGTCTGTCTGTCTGTCTGTCTGTCTGTCTGTCTGTCTGTCTGTCTGTCTGTCTGTCTGTCTGTCTGTCTGTCTGTCTGTCTGTCTGTCTGTCTGTCTGTCTGTCTGTCTGTCTGTCTGTCTGTCTGTCTGTCTGTCTGTCTGTCTGTCTGTCTGTCTGTCTGTCTGTCTGTCTGTCTGTCTGTCTGTCTGTCTCTCTGTCTCTCTGTCTCTCTGTCTCAACCCCGTGAACCCCCTCTCTCTACCTCCCTCTGTTCTCTACCACTCACCATTGGGACAGTAGTTGTCAGTAACACATGGTTTACTAACCGAGTAGACCACTGTACTACTCTGGAAGTTATGTACAGCGCATTTGGAAAGTATTCAGACCCCTTGACTTTTTCCACATTTTGTTACATTACAGCCTTATTCTAAGTTGTTTTCTTCCCCCTGATCAAACTACATGCAATACCCCATAATGACATCACAATACCCCATAATGACATCACAATACCCCATAATGACATACAATACCCCATAATGACATCACAATACCCCATAATGACATCACAATACCCCATAATGACATCACAATACCCCATAATGACATCACAATACCCCATAATGACATCACAATACCCCATAATGACATCACAATACCCCATAAGGAGAATTTTTCAAAGCCTCGCAAAGAAGGGCACTGATTGGTAGATGGGTAAAAAAAAAGCAGACATTGAATATCCCTTTGAGCCTGGTGAAGTTATTAATTACACTACAGATGGTGTATCAATACACCCAGTCACTACCAAGATACAGGTGTCCTTCCTAACTCAGTTGCCGGAGAGGAAGGAAACCACAGTAAAGGACTGTTGTAGACTGTTAGTCAGTCAGTAAAGGACTGTTGTAGACTGTTAGTCAGTCAGTAAAGGACTGTTGTAGACTGTTAGTCAGTCAGTAAAGGACTGTTGTAGACTGTTAGTCAGTCAGTAAAGGACTGTTGTAGACTGTTAGTCAGTCAGTAAAGGACTGTTGTAGACTGTTAGTCAGTCAGTAAAGGACTGTTGTAGACTGTTAGTCAGTCAGTAAAGGACTGTTGTAGACTGTTAGTCAGTCAGTAAAGGACTGTTGTAGACTGTTAGTCAGTCAGTAAAGGACTGTTGTAGACTGTTAGTCAGTCAGTAAAGGACTGTTGTAGACTGTTAGTCAGTCAGTAAAGGACTGTTGTAGACTGTTAGTCAGTGTGTTTACGGACATATTCAATCAATCCCTATACCAGTCTGCTGTTCCCACATGCTTCAAGAGGGCCACCATTGTTCCTGTTCCCAAGAAAGCTAAGGTAACTGAGCTAAACGACTACCGCCCCGTAGCACTCACTTCCGTCATCATGAAGTGCTTTGAGAAACTAGTCAAGGACCATATCACCTCCACCCTACCTGACACCCTAGACCCACTCCAATTTGCTTACCGCCCAAATAGGTCCACAGACGATGCAATCTCAACCACACTGCACACTGCCCTAACCCACCTGGACAAGAGGAATACCTATGTGAGAATGCTGTTCATCGACTACAGCTCGGCATTCAACACCATAGTACCCTCCAAGCTCGTCATCAAGCTCGAGACCCTGGGTCTCGACCCCGCCCTGTGCAACTGGGTACTGGACTTCCTGACGGGCCGCCCCCAGGTGGTGAGGGTAGGCAACAACATCTCCTCCCCGCTGATCCTCAACACGGGGGCCCCACAAGGGTGCGTTCTGAGCCCTCTCCTGTACTCCCTGTTCACCCACGACTGCGTGGCCACGCACGCCTCCAACTCAATCATCAAGTTTGCGGACGACACAACAGTGGTAGGCTTGATTACCAACAACGACGAGACGGCCTACAGGGAGGAGGTGAGGGCCCTTGGAGTGTGGTGTCAGGAAAATAACCTCACACTCAACGTCAACAAAACTAAGGAGATGATTGTGGACTTCAGGAAACAGCAGAGGGAACACCCCCTATCCACATCGATGGAACAGTAGTGGAGAGGGTAGCTAGTTTTAAGTTCCTCGGCATACACATCACAGACAAACTGAATTGGTCCACTCACACTGACAGCGTCGTGAAGAAGGCGCAGCAGCGCCTATTCAACCTCAGGAGGCTGAAGAAATTCGGCTTGTCACCAAAAGCACTCACAAACTTCTACAGATGCACAATCGAGAGCATCCTGGCGGGCTGTATCACCGCCTGGTACGGCAACTGCTCCGCCCTCAACCGTAAGGCTCTCCAGAGGGTAGTGAGGACTGCACAACGCATCACCGGGGGCAAACTACCTGCCCTCCAGGACACCTACACCACCCGTTGTTACAGGAAGGCCATAAAGATCATCAAGGACATCAACCACCCGAACCACTGCCTGTTCACCCCGCTATCATCCAGAAGGCGAGGTCAGTACAGGTGCATCAAAGCTGGGACCGAGAGACTGAAAAACAGCTTCTATCTCAAGGCCATCAGACTGTTAAATAGCCACCACTAACATTTACATTTACATTACATTTAAGTCATTTAGCAGACGCTCTTATCCAGAGCGACTTACAAATTGGTGCATTCACCTTATGACATCCAGTGGAACAACCACTTTACAATAGTGCATCTAAATATTTTAAGGGGGGGAAGGGGGGTGAGAAGGATTACTTTATCCTATCCTAGGTATTCCTTAAAGAGGTGGGGTTTCAGGTGTCTCCGGAAGGTGGTGATTGACTCCGCTGTCCTGGCGTCGTGAGGGAGTTTGTTCCACCATTGGGGAGCCAGAGCAGCGAACAGTTTTGACTGAGCTGAGCGGGAACTGTACTTCCTCAGTGGTAGGGAGGCGAGCAGGCCAGAGGTGGATGAACGCAGTGCCCTTATTTGCTGCTGCCAACACACTGTCATTGACACTGACCCAACTCCAGCCATTTTAATAATGGGAATTGATGGGAAATGATGTAAATATATCACTAGCCACTTTAAACAATGCTACCTTATATAATGTTACTTACCCTACATTATTCATCTCATATACATATGTATATACTGTACTCTACAACATCGACTGCATCCTTATGTAATACATGTATCACTAGCCACTTTAACTATGCCACTTTGTTTACTTTGTCTACACACTCATCTCATATGTATATACTGTACTCGATACCATCTACTGTATGCTGCTCTGTACCATCACTCATTCATATATCCTTATGTACATGTTCCTTATCCCCTTACACTGTGTATAAGACAGTAGTTTTGGAATTGTTAGTTAGATTACTTGTTGGTTATCACTGCATTGTCGGAACTAGAAGCACAAGCATTTCGCTACACTCGCATTAACATCTGCTAACCATGTGTATGTGACAAATACAATTTGATTTGATTTGATTTGATTTTAGTCAGTAAAGGACTGTTGTACACTGTTAGTCAGTCAGTAAAGGACTGTTGGAGGCTTTTAGTTAGTCAGTAAATGACTGTTGTAGACTGTTAGTCAGTCAGTAAAGGACTGTTGTTAGTCAGTCAGTAAAGGACTTTTAGACTGTTCAGTCAGTAAATGACTGTTGTAGACTGTTAGTCAGTCAGTAAAGGACTGTTGTAGACTGTTAGTCAGTCAGTAATTTACTGTTGGTGACTGTTAGTCAGTCAGTAAAGGACTGTTGTAGACTGTTAGTCAGTCAGTAAAGGACTGTTGTAGACTGTTAGTCAGTCAGTAATTTACTGTTGGTGACTGTTAGTCAGTCAGTAAAGGACTGTTGTAGGCTTTCAAGATGTCCCAGTCAGTCAGACAGGCAGGAAAATAGAGATATATTATATTATCTACTTAACTTGCTTTGGCAATGTTAACATATGTTTCCCATGGGGGTCTGGCATTGCCAGTGTACCAGTCTAAGTTGAAGGGTTAGAGGTTCCAAGCCCCTTCTATAGATAGTATCTGTATGGTGGAGAAGTGCTTCAGTTCTCTCTCTCTCTCTCTCTCTCTCTCTCTCTCTCTCTCTCTCTCTCTCTCTCTCTCTCTCTCTCTCTCTCTCTCTCTCTCTCTCTCTCTCTCTCTCTCTCTCTCTCTCTCTCTCTCTCTCTCTCTCTCTCTCTCTCTCTCTCGTTCTCTCTCGTTCTCTCTCTCTCTCGTTCTCTCTCGTTCTCTCTTCTCTCTCTCTCTCTCTTCTCTCTCTCTCTCTCTCTCGTTCTCTCTCTCTCTCTCTCTCTCTCTCTCTCGTTCTCTCTGTATGGTGTTCTCTCTCGTCTCTCTCTCTCAGTTTTCTCTCTCTCTCTCTCGTTCTCTCTCTCTCTCTCTGTTCTCTCTCTCTCTCTCTCTTCTCTCTCTCTTCTCTCTCTCTCTCTCTCTCTCGTTTCTCTCTCTCTCTCTCTCTCTCTCTCTCTTTCTGGTGGAAAAGTCTCTCTCTCGTTTCTCTCTCGTCTCTCGTTTTCTCTCTCGTTCTCTCGTTCTCTCTCGTTCTCTCGTTCTCTCTCGTCGTTCTCTCTCTCGTTCTCTCTCTCTCTCTCGTTCTCTCTCTCTCTCGTTCTCTCTCTCTCTCTCTCTCGTCTCTCTCTCTCTCGTTTCTCTCTCTCTCTCTCGTTTTCTCTTTCTCTCTCTCGTTCTCTCTCTCTCGTTCTCTCTCTCGTTTTCTCTCTCGTTCTCTCTCTCGTTCTCTCTCTCGTTTCTCTCTCTCTCTCTCTCTCTCTCTCTCTCTCTCTCTCTCTCTCTCTCTGTATGGTGAAGTGCTTCAGTTTTCTCTCTCTCGTTCTCTCTCTCTCGTTCTCTCTCTCTTTATGGTGGAAAAGTGCTTCAGTTCTCTCTCGTTCTCTCTCGTTCTCGTTCTCTCTCGTTCTCGTTCTCTCTCGTTCTCGTTCTCTCTCGTTCTCATTCTCTCTCGTTCTCATTCTCCCTCTTGTTCTCCCTCCTCTCTCTCTCTCTCTCTCTCGTTCTCCCCCTCCCCCACCCTGTTAGTTCTGTCCTGTTATTCTGGCCATGGCGTGTGCTGATATTAAACATAGCCCGTTTGACTTGGGCACCGTGGAGGGTTCTGTTGGCAGGGGTATCCCTCTCTATGATGTCATCCCCGCCAGGCTCGGGTCGTTGTGTGATGCCTCTCTCTGTTTTCAGAGGGAAATATTTCAGTGATAATGCCGTTCTCTGGCAGTGACCTTGGAAGCTTGGAACCTTGGATTTTTGGAACCTTGGATGCTTGGAACCTTGGAACCTTGGATGCTTGGATGCTTGGAACCTTGGAACCTTGGATGCTTGGAACCTTGGAACCTTGGATGCTTGGAACCTTGGAAGCTTGGAAGCTTCCTTTTAATGAACGTGTTTAATTTCTGGGCTCCTGAATCGCGGCACATGTTTGGAAAGTGAACAGAGTCCTTTCAAGGCTGGAACGTTCTGCTTTAGCAACACTTTTGGTATCGCAAGGGCCTTGTAAACAGTTCCACTTTTAGAATTGATAACATTAAAATGTGTTCAGCCTGGTTGCTTTGTAGTGGCTGAGCTAATTTTCTAGGTATGAGGGTATTTAAAAAAAGAAAAAGAGTTAAGTTCCAGATGATTTCGTTTGAATCTCCCAAGTCAAGATGGAGTGGTGTGTTTTTACTAGGGGGCGGGTGTTTTGAAGTTAGCGGTGTTTATCGGTCTGGTGAACACCATATACACTATGTGTTGCCTTGAGTCGTCTTACTGCGCTGAGCTGGTTTCACTAAACACTTTGGGCTCGGAATTTTAAAAAACAAACAAAAAAAACAAGTTTAAATGAATAATTATAATAGCTTTTTTTTGATAGATTGACTTGAAAAATTGTCACGTTTGATTTATTTCAGTTAAAGTTGAAAAATGAGATGTTGTTGTTTGAAAGGTTTAGTTGCTGAAGATAGACGGTGATCAGGTTGTTGTCCTTGGTCTTCAGTAGCTACGCTGCAGTAGGGCTGAGTCCTGGTCTTCAGTAGCTACGCTGCAGTAGGGCTGAGTCCTGGTCTTCAGTAGCTACGCTGCAGTAGGGCTGAGTCCTGGTCTTCAGTAGCCTGGTCTTCAGTAGCTACGCTGCAGTAGGGCTGAGTCCTGGCTAGCTACGCTGCAGTAGGGCTGAGTCCTGGTCTTCAGTAGCTACGCTGCAGTAGGGCTGAGTCCTGGTCTTCAGTAGCTACGCTGCAGTAGGGCTGAGTCCTGGTCTTCGGTAGCTACGCTGGTAGCTACGCTGCAGTAGGGCTGAGTCCTGGTCTTCGGTAGCTACGCTGCAGTAGGGCTGAGTCCTGGTCTTCGGTAGCTACGCTGCAGTAGGGCTGAGTCCTGGTCTTCGGTAGCTACGCTGCAGTAGGGCTGAGTCCTGGTCTTCGGTAGCTACGCTGCAGTAGGGCTGAGTCCTGGTCTTCGGTAGCTACGCTGCAGTAGGGCTGAGTCCTGGTCTTCGGTAGCTACGCTGCAGTAGGGCTGAGTCCTGGTCTTCCGGTAGCTACGCTGCAGTAGGGCTGAGTCCTGGTCTTCGGTAGCTACGCTGCAGTAGGGCTGAGTCCTGGTCTTCGGTAGCTACGCTGCAGTAGGGCTGAGTCCTGGTCTTCGGTAGCTACGCTGCAGTAGGGCTGAGTCCTGGTCTTCGGTAGCTACGCTGCAGTAGGGCTGAGTCCTGGTCTAGCTACGCTGCAGTAGGGCTGAGTCCGCTGCACGCTAGTAGGGCTGAGTCCTGGTCTTCGGTAGCTACGCTGCAGTAGGGCTGAGTCCTGGTCTTCGGTAGCTACGCTGCAGTAGGGCTGAGGGCTGAGTAGGGCCTGGTCTTCGGTAGCTACGCTGCAGTAGGGCTGAGTCCTGGTCTTCGGTACGCTGCTGTACGTCTCTATGCAGTAGGGCTGAGTCCTGGTCTTCGGTAGCTACGCTGCAGTAGGGCTGAGTCCTGGTCTTCGGTAGCTACGCTGCAGTAGGGCTGAGTCCCTGGTCTATTTCAGTAGCTGACGGTAGCTGCAGTAGGGCTGAGTCCTGGTCTTCGGTAGCTACGCTGCAGTAGGGAATAGTCCTGGCTTCATTTGGGAGCTGAGTCCTGGTTTCACTCGCTGCAGTAGGGCTGAGTCCCCGGTAGCTAAAGTAGGGCTAGCTACGCTGCAGTAGGGCTGAGTCCTGGTCTTCGGTAGCTACGCTGCAGTAGGGCTGAGTCCTGGTCTTCGGTAGCTACGCTGCCAGTAGGGCTGAGTCCTGGTCTTACGCTGCAGTAGGGCTGAGTCTTCGAACCAGTACGCTGCAGTAGGGCTGAGTCCTGGTCTAAAGTAGTGCACTATATAGGGAATAGGGTGCCATTTAGGATACACAACAGGTTTCACATTAATCATAGTTTTGTCATAACAAGCAACCCAGTTTTCAGGAACCAGTAGACTGACTGCAGGTTTAGTGTTTCTCCCAGTTAGACTGAGGAACCAGTAGACTGACTGCAGGTTTAGTGTTTCTCCCAGTTAGACTGAGGAACCAGTAGACTGACTGGAGGTTTAGTGTTTCTCCCAGTTAGACTGATGAACCAGTAGACTGACTGGAGGTTTAGTGTTTCTCCCAGTTAGACTGAGGAACCAGTAGACTGACTGGAGGTTTAGTGTTTCTCCCAGTTAGACAGATGGGGGCTGAGGAACCAGTAGACTGACTGGAGGTTTAGTGTTTCTCCCAGTTAGACAGATGGGGGCTGAGGAACCAGTAGACTGACTGGAGGTTTAGTGTTTCTCCCAGTTAGACAGATGGGGGCTGAGGAACCAGTAGACTGACTGGAGGTTTAGTGTTTCTCCCAGTTAGACAGATGGGGGCTGAGGAACCAGTAGACTGACTGGAGGTTTAGTGTTTCACCCAGTTAGACAGATGGGGGCTGAGGAACCAGTAGACTGACTGGAGGTTTAGTGTTTCTCCCAGTTAGACAGATGGGGGCTGAGGAACCAGTAGACTGACTGCAGGTTTAGTGTTTCTCCCAGTTAGACAGAGGAACCAGTAGACTGACTGGAGGTTTAGTGTTTCTCCCAGTTAGACAGAGGAACCAGTAGACTGACTGCAGGTTTAGTGTTTCTCCCAGTTAGACAGAGGAACCAGTAGACTGAGTGCAGGTTTAGTGTTTCTCCCAGTTAGACAGATGGGGGCTGAGGAACCAGTAGACTGACTGGAGGTTTAGTGTTTCTCCCAGTTAGACAGAGGAACCAGTAGACTGAGTGCAGGTTTAGTGTTTCTCCCAGTTAGACAGATGGGGGCTGAGGAACCAGTAGACTGACTGCAGGTTTAGTGTTTCTCCCAGTTAGACTGAGGAACCAGTAGACTGACTGGAGGTTTAGTGTTTCACCCAGTTAGCAGTACATTGCTGAGACTTAATGCTGCGCGCCGTGTACTTTTCAGAACGGTAATATTTCATTGCCGCTACACAGCCATCGTACATGCTGCAGATATCCTGTCCTGTAGGGAATGCAATCTCAGAGGAGAGGGGAGAGAC
>NW_025744667.1:142500-151083 GCF_021184085.1 Oncorhynchus gorbuscha
TCACTCTCCGATCTGAAAAGTCACTCTCCGATCCGTGGAAGAGAATGGAAGCCCAATTGGTGGTTGTGGAAGAGAACTGCTACATTGTCATTTCAGATGTGAACTTTTCACATCATGTTTTATTTCGGGACAATGAGAATAAATGTCTGTTTTTGTTTTGCTTATGGCAAATTGATGTTAAAACAACGACCTTGAACCCAGCAGAGAGATGGCAGTTTTAAAGGTCTATTTATTTACTTCCAGGTCAGTAGGGTTGAAATGTTTTTATGACTGTACTTTGTTTAAACAATTAGCCAATGTGTGTTTTGAAGTAGTGTGTCTGAGCCCAATTTGCGGGTCAAACCTGTTGCTTATTGTCAGTACAGAGATCATTTCCTTTTATAGCATGTTTTGTATTGTGGAGGCTGGGGGGACGGGTGGAGGCTGGGGGGACGGGTGGAGGCTGGGGGGACGGGTGGAGGCTGGGGGGGGGGACGGGTGGAGACTGGGGGGACGGGTGGAGGCTGGGGGAGGGGGACGGGTGGAGGCTGGGGGAGGGGGACGGGTGGAGGCTGGGGGAGGGGACGGGTGGAGGCTGTGGGGGAACGGGTGGAGGCTGTGGGGGACGGGTGGAGGCTGTGGGGGACGGGTGGAGGCTGGGGGACGGGGGACGGGTGGAGGCTGGGGGAGGGACGGGTGGAGACTGGGGGAGGGGCGGGTGGAGGCTGGGGGGGACGGGTGGAGGCTGGGGGAGGGGCGGGTGGAGGCTGGGGGAGGGGCGGGTGGAGGCTGGGGGGACGGGTGGAGACTGGGGGAGGGGCGGGTGTAGGCTGGGGGAGGGGCGGGTGGAGGCTGGGGGGGGGTGGAGGCTGGGGGGACGGGTGGAGACTGGGGGGACGGGTGGAGGCTGGGGGGTGGGTGGAGGCTGTGGTGGGAGGTGAGAGGAGTGGAGGCTGGGTGGGGGCGGGTGGAGGCTGGGGGAGGTGAGGGGAGTGGAGACTGGTGGAGGCTGGGGGGGGGGGGCGGGTGGAGGCTGGGGCACGGAGCCTCCTGGAGAGGAGGCGGCACGGAGCCTCCTGGAGAGGAGGCGGCACGGAGCCTCCTGGAGAGGAGGCGGCACGGAGCCTCCTGGAGTAGCTCAAACTGTACATGTTGTTTCTATGAGACGCCGTCTGAGCTAAAAAGCGACTTGCGTTATTGTGTCTCCCCCAGGAGCCCCCCCCCCCCAGGAGCCACCCAGATTGTGCCCCCCAGGAGCCCCCCACCCCCAGGAGCCACCCAGACCCTCCCCTATTGTGTCTTCACATAGGAATGAATGGTGTCACGTGATGGATGGCTTTGGCCTTAGTTTCTCCAATCATTGGTTCCCCCCTCAGACAAGACCTCGACGCAGGACCACTAGAGCCAGACGTCTACGGGGGGGGGGGGGGGGGGGGGGGGGGGGGGGGGTGAGAGGTCATGCTTTGCTTTCCTGTGCCCTAACCCTCCGCCCCTACTTACTTTCTGGGTAGGGGGTCCCCCCTCTCCTGTCACTCAAACTGACAGGGCTTCTCTGCTCTCTGCCGGCCGTCATCTCTACTCCTCAGGGCAACAGCTGAGTTGACACGCCTGGAGGCCAGGCAGAACATCCCACCTCCAAGCCCTTTACCTCCTCTACCTTCCCCAGACCCTCCCCAGGATCCCTCCCCAGGAGCCCTACCCAGGATCTCTCCCCAGACCCTCCACAGGAGACCCCTCACCTAAACTCTCCCCAGGACCCCCCCCCAGGAACCCCCCCCCAGGAGCCCCCTAGGAGCCCCTCCCCCAAGAGCCCCCTCCCAGGAGCTCCCTCCCCAGGAGCCCCCTCCAGGAGCCCCCCAGGAACACCCCCCAGGACCCCCCCCAGGAGCCCCCTAGGAGCCCATCCCCCAGGAGCCCCCCTCAGGAGCCCATCCCCCAGGAGCCCCCCCCAGGAGCCCCCCCCAGGAGCCTCCCCCCAGGAACACCCCCAGGAGCCCCCTAGGAGCCCCTCCCCCAGGACCCCCAGGAGCCCCCTAGGAGCCCATCCCCCAGGAGCCCCCCCTAGGAGCCCATCCCCCAGGAGCCCATCCCCAGGAGCCCATCCCCAGGAGCCCCCCCCCTTAGGAGCCCCCCTTAGGAGCCCCCCCCAGGAGCCCCCCCCAGGAGCCCCCCTCCCCTAGGAGCCCCCTATACTGATTGTCACTGTGTCAGGTCCCCTGTGCTTTATGTGTATTTAAACGTCTGTCCGTAAACAGCGTTTTGAAGTGACGGAACGTTTGCAGATGAAGTGTGAGATAATCAGACTATAATCTCTTTCTTATTGTTGCCCTGTTTCTATAATTCACAACCTTGATGAGGTATTTATTATTCCTCCTCGCTCTGTTTACCAGTTCCCACCGAGCTGGGCCACGGAAAACCCTCTGCCACGGCGGCTCTGTGGTGTGTGTGTGTGTGTGTGTGTGTGTGTGTGTGTGTGTTAGGAGCTCAGTGTAAATATTTTCACCAGACAGTCTGTTTTGGCATCGCTGTGTTTACTTTAGCCCACCGACCGACCGACCGACTGGGGGAAACACACTCATTCAGTCCATGTTTTAATGTCGTCTTCATTACTACACCAACACCACAAGCAGAGGACTGGTCTGATCACATCCTGTCTAACCTGGAGGTTAAAATGGATGGCTGGAGAGTTGTCACAGTATAACAGGGGGAGGAGGAAGGGAGGGGGGGGGAAGGAGGGACGGAAGGGAGGAGGAAGGGGGAATGAAGAATGAACAAGGGAGGGGGGGAGGAGAAGTAGGAGGGAAGGTAGGAGAGGAGGAGGGAAGGTAGGAGAGGAGGAGGGAAGGGAGGAGAAGTGGGAGGGAAGGGGAGGGAGGAGGGAGGGAAGGGGAGGGTGGAGGGAGGGAAGGGGAGGAGAAGTAGGAGGGAAGGGAGGAGAAGTAGAAGTAGGAGAGAAGGGGAGGAGAAGTAGGAGGGAAGGGGAGGAGAAGTAGGAGGGAAGGGGAGGAGAAGTAGGAGGAAGGGAGGAGAAGTAGGAGGGAAGGGGAGGAGAAGTAGGAGGGAAGGGGAGGAGAAGTAGAAGGGAAGGGGAGGAGAAGTAGGAGGGAAGAGGGGGAGGAGGGAGGGAGAGTGGGGAGGAAGAGGGAGAGGAGGGAGGAGGGGGGAGGAAGAGGGGGAGAGGAGGGAGGAAGAGGGGGAGAGGAGGGAGGAAGAGGGGGAGGAGGGGGAGGAAGAGGGAGAGGAGGGAGGGAGAGGAGGGAGGAAGAGGGAGAGGAGGGAGGAAGAGGGGTTATTTGTGTTTTTGGTTTTGACACCTTTAGTGTTTAGGTTCGTCAGAACAGCGCTGAGTTCTCAGACTGACATGTTAACCACCTGATCCTGTGTGTGTGTGTGTGTGTGTGTGTGTGTGTGTGTGTGTGTGTGTGTGTGTGTGTGTGTGTGTGTGTGTGTGTGTGTGTGTGTGTGTGTGTGTGTGTGTGTGTGTGTGTGTGTGTGTGTGTGTGTGTGTGTGTGTGTGTGTGTGTGTGTGTGTGTGTGTGTGTGTGTGTGTGTGTGTGTGCGTGCTCTCTGCCCTGCAGTGTCCCATACTGGAGGAGGTTGTAAACCAGGGAGGAGTGTTAGTGATGATCACTGGTGCATGTCTACACCCCTCCCTCAACCTCCCACCCCTCTGCAGCATCCTTGTGACCCCTTACCCCTCCCTCCCCCTCAACCTCCCACCCCTCTGCAGCGTCCTTGTTACCCCTCCCCTCCCTCCCCTCAACCTCCCACCCTCTGCAGCATCCTTGTGACCCCTTACCCCTCCCTCCCCTCAACCTCCCACCCTCTGCAGCGTCCTTGTTACCCCTCCCTCCCTCCCCTCAACCTCCCACCCTCTGCAGCGTCCTTGTGACCCCTTACCCTCCTCCCTCCCCCTCAACCTCCCACCCTCTGCAGCGTCCTTGTGACCCCTTACCCCTCCCTCCCTCCCCCTCAACCTCCCACCCTCTGCAGCGTCCTTGTGACCCCTTACCCCTCCCTCCCCTCAACCTCCCACCCTCTGCAGCGTCCTTGTGACCCCTTACCCCTCCCTCCCCCTCAACCTCCCACCCCTCTGCAGCGTCCTTGTGACCCCTTACCCCTCCCTCCCCCTCAACCTCCCACCCCTCTGCAGCGTCCTTGTGACCCCCCCTCCCTCCTCCCTCCTCCCCTCCCCCTCCCTCCCTCCCTCCCTCCCCCTCCCTCCCCCTCCCTCCCTCCCTCCCTCCTCCCTCCCTCCCTCCCTCCCCCTCCCTCCCTCCCCCTCCCTCCCTCCCTCCCCCTCCCCCTCCCTCCCGACCTCCCTCCCTCCTCCCGACCCCCTCCCTCCCTCCTCCCCCTCCCCCTCCCTCCCTCCCCCTCCCTCCCTCCCCTCCCTCCCGACCTCCCTCCCTCCCTCCCTCCCTCCCTCCCTCCCGACCTCCCTCCCTCCCTCCCTCCCTCCCTCCCCCTCCCCTCCCTCCCTCCCTCCCTCCCCCTCCCCCTCCCTCCCCCTCCCTCCCTCCCTCCTCCCTCCCTCCCTCCCCCCTCCCCCTGTCATGGAAACACATTGCCAAAGCAAGAGAAATAGATAATAAACAAAAGTGATTATTAAATCTCTCTGTGTGTTTGTTTTCCTGTGCAGGACGACCATGAGAGTGGTTCTAGCTCCACCAGTCGCAGCGCCTCAGAGAGCTCCAAGACCCTTCCCAAGCCCCGTCGCCTCCAGCAGGCCGCCCCCTCCGACCCAGACCTGCCCCCAGGTGAGTGATGGCTCCGTGGCCACAGGGAGTACTCTACCCCCCCTGCTTCACTGACAGGACAGGTCTTATCAGAAAAGGGGCGTCTGACCACCGCGGTCCTCGATGCGTTCCTATTCCCTAGCCCTGTGCACCCTGCTCAGAAGTAGGGCATAGGGTGTAATTTAGGATTCCAGTCGTCCCACAGGACAGGGAATCCAACCTCTCTCCTCCTAACGACACGCCCCCTAACAACGACACTTAGCGACACAATAAAGTGCCCGTGTGAGTGAGGCTGTGAACCCAGATCTGTTAGGACTTTATCAATGAAACATCTCTGAACTGACTTCAGAGAGGCCGAAGTTATGACTCATTTTACTGTCCGGAGAGACTCTCTGCAGGCGTAATGATGAATCCATCACTCACTCATTTACTGCCATGTCAACTTACCTCATATACTGCCATGTCAACTTACCTCATATACTGCCATGTCAACTTACCTCATATACTGCCATGTCAACTTACCTCATATACTGCCATGTCAACTTACCTCATATACTGCCATGTCAACTTACCTCATTTACTGCCATGTCAACTTACCTCATATACTGCCATGTCAACTTACCTCATATACTGCCATGTCAACTTACCTCACATACTGCCATGTCAACTTACCTCATTTACTGCCATGTCAACTTACCTCATTTACTACCATGTCAACTTACCTCATTTACTGCCATGTCAACTTACCTCATATACTGCCATGTCAACTTACCTCATTTACTGCCATGTCAACTTACCTCATATACTGCCATGTCAACTTACCTCATTTACTACCATGTCAACTTACCTCATATACTACCATGTCAACTTACCTCATATACTACCATGTCAACTTACCACTCAATATACTACCATGTCAACTTACTACCATGTCAATTTACTACCATGTCAACTTACTACCATGTCAATTTACTACCATGTCAATATACTACCATGTCATCTTACTACCATGTCAATTTACCATGTCAACTTACTACCATGTCAATATACTACCATGTCAATATACTACCATGTCAACTTACTACCATGTCAACTTACTACCATGTCAATTTACTACCATGTCAACTTACTACCATGTCAACTTACCTCTCATTTACTACCATGTCAACTTACTACCATGTCAACTTACCACTCAATATACTACCATGTCAATATACTACCATGTCAACTTACCACTCATTTACTACCATGTCAATATACTACCATGTCAACTTACCACTCAATATACTACCATGTCAATATACTACCATGTCAACTTACCTCTCATTTACTACCATGTCAATATACTACCATGTCAACTTACCACTCAATATACTACCATGTCAATATACTACCATGTCAACTTACCACTCAATATACTACCATGTCAACTTACCTCTCAATTTACTACCATGTCAACTTACCACTCAATTTACTGCCATGTCAACTTACCTCTCAATTTACTGCCATGTCAACTTACCACTCAATATACTACCATGTCAACTTACCTCTCAATTTACTGCCATGTCAACTTACCACTCAATATACTACCATGTCAATTTACTACCATGTCAACTTACCACTCAATATACTACCATGTCAACTTACTACCATGTCAACTTACCACTCAATATACTGCCATGTCAACTTACCACTCAACTTACTACCATGTCAACTTACTACCATGTCAACTTACCACTCAATTTACTGCCATGTCAACTTACCACTCAACTTACTACCATGTCAACTTACTACCATGTCAACTTACCACTCATTATACTACCATGTCAACTTACCACTCAATATACTACCATGTCAACTTACCACTCAATATACTACCATGTCAATTTACTACCATGTCAACTTACTACCATGTCAACTTACCACTCAATTTACTACCATGTCAACTTACCACTCATTTACTGCCATGTCAACTTACTACCATGTCAACTTACCACTCAATATACTACCATGTCAACTTACCACTCAATTTACTACCATGTCAACCAGTAGAGCTGGGTGTAGACCAGTATCACAGGCCAGTAGAGCTGGGTGTAGACCAGTATCACAGGCCAGTTGAGCTGGGTGTAGACCAGTATCACAGGCCAGTAGAGCTGGGTGTAGACCAGTATCACAGGCCAGTAGAGCTGGGTGTAGACCAGTATCACAGGCCAGTAGAGCTGGGTGTAGACCAGTATCACAGGCCAGTAGAGCTGGGTGTAGACCAGTATCACAGGCCAGTAGAGCTGGGTGTAGACCAGTATCACAGGCCAGTAGAGCTGTGTGTAGACCAGTATCCCAGACCAGTAGAGCTGTGTGTAGACCAGTATCCCAGACCAGTAGAGCTGGGTGTAGAGCTGGGTGTAGACCAGTATCCCAGACCAGTAGAGCTGGGGAACCTCAGTAGAGCTGGGGAACCTCCGTGCTGTATCACAACCCACTCTGGGGAAACCTCCGTGCTGTATCACCACCCACTCTGGGAAACCTCCGTGCTGTATCACAACCCACTCTGGGAAACCTCCGTGCTGTATCACAACCCACTCTGGGGAAACCTCCGTGCTGTATCACAACCCACTCTGGGAAACTTCCGTGCTGTATCACCACCCACTCTGGGAAACCTCCGTGCTGTATCACAACCCACTCTGGGAAACCTCCGTGCTGTATCACAACCCACTCTGGGGAAACCTCCGTGCTGTATCACAACCCACTCTGGGAAACCTCCGTGCTGTATCACCACCCACTCTGGGAAACCTCCGTGCTGTATCACCACCCACTCTGGGAAACCTCCGTGCTGTATCACAACCCACTCTGGGAAACCTCCGTGCTGTATCACAACCCACTCTGGGGAAACCTCCGTGCTGTATCACAACCCACTCTGGGAAACCTCCGTGCTGTATCACAACCCACTCTGGGAAACCTCCGTGCTGTATCACAACCCACTCTGGGAAACCTCCGTGCTGTATCACAACCCACTCTGGGAAACCTCCGTGCTGTATCACAACCCACTCTGGGGAAACCTCCGTGCTGTATCACCACCCACTCTGGGAAACCTCCGTGCTGTAACACCACCCACTCTGGGAAACCTCCGTGCTGTATCACCACCCACTCTGGGGAAACCTCCTCTGGGGAACCTCCTTGCTGTATCACCACCCACTCTGGGGAACCTCCTCTGGGGAACCTTCTTGCTGTATCACCACCCACTCTGGGGAACCTCCGTGCTGTATCACAACCCACTCTGGGGAACCTCCTCTGGGGAACCTCCGTGCTGTATCACAACCCACTCTGGGGAACCTCCTCTGGGGAACCTCCTTGCTGTATCACCACCCACTCTGGGGAACCTCCGTGCTGTATCACAACCCACTCTGGGGAAACCTCCTTGCTGTATCACCACCCACTCTGGGAAACCTCCGTGCTGTATCACAACTCACTCTGGGGAACCCACTCTGGGGAACCTCCGTGCTGTTTCACAACCCACTCTGGGGAAACCTCCTTGCTGTATCACCACCCACTCTGGGGAAACCTCCGTGCTGTTTCACAAACCACTCTGGGGAAACCTCCTTGCTGTATCACCACCCACTCTGGGGAAACCTCCATGCTGTATCACAACCCACTCTGGGGAAACCTCCGTGCTGTATCACAACCCACTCTGGGAAACCTCCTCTGGGGAACCTCCGTGCTGTATCACCACCCACTCTGGGGAACCTCCTCTGGGGAACCTCCGTGCTGTATCACCACCCACTCTGGGGAAACCTCCTCTGGGAAACCTCCTCTGGGGAACCTCCGTGCTGTATCACCACCCACTCTGGGGTGCTGTACCTCCTCTGGG
>NW_025744668.1:0-7011 GCF_021184085.1 Oncorhynchus gorbuscha
CCCTTATTTTATAGAGATCGACCAGAGCCCGGTCTTAAAGTCAAATAGCAGCCTTTATTCACGAGAGTACTGAATATGATACAGTTTACCACAGGTTATAAACTGAAAATGATGTCATTAGTTTCAGCACCAACCCGTGCCATCTCCATTCCAGTACAAAGGCTGTATCTTAAGCCTTCCCACATCCAGTCTCCCTACCAATTTAATATAATTTACGAGCCAAGGCCTTCTCGTGTAGATAAGCATTCTAGCCAGTCTGAAGTTATCGTTATTCATTCCTACAAAGGAACAGACAGTCATTGTTCTAACTCTTGACGACACACATTATATTCAGTACTGGGATCAAGAAATAAAACTCATACATAAACATAATAGTATTCTGATAAGTACATATGCAGTAACATAATAGTATTCTGATTAGTCAGTCCTGATTGAAATTTATACATAATTAGTGTAATTAATTGATAAAAATTCCCCTAACACCCAGTCCTCGCCACAGAAAAATCCCCACAGCATGATGCTGTCGCCACCATGCTTCACCGTAGGGATGGTTCCAGGTTTCCTCCAGACGTGATGCTTGGCATTCAGGCCAAAGAGTTCAATCGTGGTTTCATCAGACCAGAGAATCTTGTTTCTCATGGTCTGAGAAGCTTTAGGTGCCTTGTGGCAAACTCCTGTCTATGTGCCTTTTACCGAGGAGTGGCTTCCGTCTGACCAATCTACCATAAAGTTCCTGATTGGTGGAGTGCTGCAGAGATGGTTGTCATTCTGGAAGGTTCTCCCATCTCCACAGAGGAACTCTAGAGCTCTGTCAGAGTGACCATTTGGTTCTTGCTCCCCTCCCTGACAAAGGACCTAAAGCTCCCCTGATTGCTCAGTTTGGCCGAGTGGCCAGCTCCAGGAAGAGTCTTGGTGTTTCCAAAGTTCTTCGATTTAAGAATGATGGAGGCCACTGTGTTATTGGGGACACAATCCTGTCTTGGAGCTCTACGGACAATTTCTTCGACCTCATGGCTTGGTTTTTGCTCTGCCATGTACTGTCAACTGTGGGACCTTATACTGTATATACAGGTGTGTTCCTTTCCAGAACATGTCCAATCAATTGAATTTACAACAGGTGGACTCCAATCAAGTTGTAGAAACATCTCAAGGATGATCAATGGAAACAGGATGCACCTGTTCTCAATTTATTTTCTCAATGCAGGATGCACCTGCATCTCAATTTAACAAAGGGTCTAACTACTTATGTAAATAAGGTATTTCTGGTCCGAGGCCTGTCTCTGCTGGGAATCTGAGCTGTTTCTTGAGGTCTGTCAGCATTTCCCAGTCGCCTGCTGTGGCAAGGATCCCTTTGCTCCAATTCCCTTTTTCTGTGCTGTCTCCTGACCTGAGGAAGTGGATGAAACAGGGGCCCTGGGTGAGTTTTTCATCTTTCTCCTTGCCTGCTCCAGTCCCGCAGTCAGTTGAGTCAGGATTTGGTCATGACGCTACCTGAATTTTCCATTTGTTATACCTAGGAGGAGAACATGTGCTCCAGGTTGGCTGGTCTTCCACATTGGCTCTCTGCCAACCCCAAGTTGTGAAGATTTGTTGATGTGGGCAAAACATTGTGCACAGAGCAAATCAGAAACTTAATCCACTTCCCTTCCATGTTCCAGATGTCTTGCCAGGTGAGTGCCCTCTTTCGCACATTCTGTCATCATATCCAGCTGCCCTGTTTTTTTCATGGCTACTGCTCTGACATGCCTGCTTTCTTCCTCAGCCTTTCGGACCTCCCTCTGCACCATGCCACAGCGCATTCTTCCAGCTTGACCTTGTTGTGCCTCCCAGACCCAGCCTGCCTTGGTTGACTGACTCAACAATGTCAATGTGTTGCAGCCATTCCTCCACTCTGCTGGCTAACCACTTGATCTCTGCCTGGCAAACTCGGTCACCCTTGCTGTTCCACAGCATCATAGCCTGACTTGCTTTTGTTGCCTTGTATTCCTCTACCACATACTGTATGTAATTGGCAGCTGCAGCTTGCTGCATGTGCTGTACAGGCTGATGGAGCAAAAGCTTATTGGGATCACCAGCCATCTCCTAAGGAAGTTGTTAGTTTTCATCTCAAGCACCTCTACTGATAAAGAGGTACTTCAAAGACAAGCAGTGGCCAGAGGAGTCTGGGAAGTATCCTGTGTTGGTAGCCCCATGCCTTAAACGTGCTGGTAGGCATCTCTTCTCCAGAGTTGTCCTCCACATGTTGGCTTGTAAAAGCATCTCCTTCACACTGTCTTTGTCATTGAGCTTGGCCCTGTACCACTTTGCCAGGCTCTTCACATGCTTCTCTCTGAAGGTTGTGATGGCCTCCTCTTCGATCTTGAATCGTTAGCATCCCTTTTTCAGAACTAGGCTTCTTGACTTTACAGGCTTTAACTCTTTTCTGGTCCATTTGGTAAACTCTTCCATATCTTCCAAAATCCATCTACCTTACGGACCTGACTTAGCTGTGACTATCACATTGTCCATGAATGCTCTGACTGGAGCCTGCTGGATGCCGCTTGCCAGTCCTGAACTGCGTCTGAGTTTTTCTCTTGATTTCACAAGGAGATTCATCTATGCAGAAAACAGAATTACTGAGATAGTGCACCAGGTCACGATATTTACGATATATGTTGGTAAATTTTTTGCTTGTGAAGAGCATCCTGATGTTGTCAAAGTAGCAATAGAGGAGCTATTGGTAGGTCTTGAGTGTGGTTTCAATACCTTGGTTAGGTCTAGCCACAGGACTGCCAGGTCTCCATGATTCTGGTTTGCGTCCTCAATGATCTTTGAGATAATGCTTGTGTGTTCAAGGCAGCCAAACACTTCTTGAACTCCACCCTTTTGTACGGATGTGTCAATGTAGTTGTTGTCCAACATGAATGTTGTCAACCTCTTCGCCAGGATTCCAAAGAATATTTCCCTGATGGTTCGGAATTTCTTCATGTTTGTGTAGTTTCTTCTTTAGAATGAAACTCCCCTCAGCAACTAGCCAGCTTTCTGCTAGATAGTTTTTCCCCAATGACACTTTCAGCAGCCTCCAGAGTCTCCTCCTGAGCCTCTTGCAGTATTTGTACACCTTGCATGGAATACCATTAGGCCCTGGTGCTGATCTTCCCCTGGCTTTCTTAAGAAAGTAATTAAACTCTAACCAGCTGGGTTCCATCACCTCGAAGGGGATGGTGGGTTCATTTGTTTTGATGAGTTTTGCAATCTCCTCCAGCTCCTCTTCACGCCTGGGGTGGCACGAAGGTGCCCCTCCACCTCTTCATTCATTGCTTTGAGCTCTCCTGCACTTTAGTTTCCTTTGTAAAGCCTGTCCTCTCCTTCATCTCCCTCCTGCTATCCCTTCAATGGTATTCAGCTTGACGCAAGGTCTTAATGCGATCTCTCGGATTTTCACAGATGTCCTTCAATGCTGGTTTCTCTTCTTCCCTTGCTTGGTGAAAATCCTTGTTCAGCCTCCACAGGGTTGTCCTCTCATTCAGACATTGGTTTTCTCTTGACTATCTTTTTTTCTTTCTTTCCATAGTAGTCAGCTCCTATGCTACAGATGATAGTTGACTTGGCTCGGATTTTCTTCCCTACACCTCCTGCGAGGGTTACTTCCAGCGCTAGATCCACGTTTCGGTCAGACATCTCCCATTCATTCTTTACTGATGCACCAGCCCATTTCACAGGTTCCTTCTTGGTCTCTCCTGTGTTGATGTTCTGCACAGATAGTCTTGTGCCATCCCTCTCCTGTTTGTGCCATCCCTCTCCTGTCTGTCTCCCATTGTGCATCAGTGATGTTGCAGTCAACACCCCTTTGTCATACGCATGGAGATTCTGGCCACTGTGTTTGGGCTCCTGCCCCGGGCTCTCCTCTGTCTAATCAGGTTGTCCTGTGTGTTGCACATCACTATTGGATAGTGCACACTTCATCTTTGCCTGATGTATCTTCAGACCCCTCTCGTTTCTTCAGATCTTCCCACATCTGCAGTCCCTTTGACAAATCTGACCACAACTCTATCCTCTTGATTCCTGCTTACAAGCTCAAACAGGAAGTACCAGTGAAATGCTCAATACAGAAGTGGACTAATGAAGTGGATGCTTCATCCAATAACATTGAGGAGTTTACCACATCAGTCACTGGCTTCATTAATAACAGCATTGATGATGCCATCCACACCGTAACCGTACGTACACATCCCAAACAGAAACCATGGATTACAGGGAACATCCGCACTGAGCTAAAGGCTAGAGCTGTGGCCATCAATGAGCTGGACACCAATCAGGACGCTTATAGTAAATCCCGCTATGACCTCTGATGAGCCATCAAAAAGGCAAAGGGTCAATACTGGACAAAGATTGAATCCTACTATGCCAGCTCTGATGCTCGTTGGATGAGACAGTGCTTGCTCCAAGTCTGGAACTAACAGGACCCTGAACAGTGTCTACTCCCAAGCCATAAGACTGCTAAATAGCCTCCTGGACTATCTACATTGACTACCCTTGCATTAACTCAGCATTTCCCAATCTTGGTTCTGGGGACCCCTAGGGGGGAACATTTTGTTTTTTGCCCTATAGCACTGCAAAGCTGATTAAAAAATTTGAGTAATGATCAATCTTTGATTATTTTAATTAGTTGTGTAGTACTAGGGCAAAAGTCAAATCTAGCACCCCTTTAGGTCCCCAGGATCGAGTTTGGAAAACTAGTTTGACTCATCACATACGTTGCTGCGACTACTTATTATCTATCCTGTTGCCTAGTCACTTTACCCCTACCTACAGTTGAAGTCGGAGGTTTACGTTACACCTTAGCCAACTACATTTAAACTCGGTTTTTCACAATTCCTGACATTTAATACTAATTAAAATTCCCTGTCTTAGGTCAGTTAGGATCACCACTTTATTTTAAGAATGTGAAATGTCAGAATAATGGTAGAGTGATTTATTTCAGCTTATATTTCATTCATCACATTCCCAGTGGGTCAGAAGTTTGCATACACTCAATTAGTATTTGGTAGCATTGCCTTTAAATTGTTTAACTTTGGTCAAAAATTTTGGGTAGCCTTCCACAAGCTTCCCACAATAAGTTTGGTGAATTTTGGTCATTCCTCCTGACAGAGCTGTTGTAACTGAGTCAGGTTTGTAGGCCTCCTTGCACACACTTTTTAAGTTCTGCCCACAACATTTCTATGGGATTGAGGTCAGGGCTTTGTGCTGGCCACTCCAATACCTTGACTTTGTTGTCCTTAATGTAACGAAGTTCGTCTGTTGTTTGTAGAGAGTCAGACTGAAATGCAGCGTGTAGGTTACTCATGACTTTTAATGAAGAAAATGCTGTACATGAAATAACTGATACAAAAACAACAAACGAGTGAAACTAATTACAGCCTATCTGGTGACTAACACAGAGACAGGTACAATCACCCACGAAATACAACGCGCACTCAGGCTACCTAAATACGGTTCCCAATCCGAGACAACTAGAATCAGCTGACTCCAATTAGGAATCGCCTCAGGCAGCCAAGCCTAACTAGCCACACCCCTAATAATACACACTCCCAATTAATACAAACCCCAATACGAAATACAACATATAAACCCATGTCACACCTTGGCCTACCCAAACATATAACAAAAACACAAGATACAATGACCAAGGCGTGACACTTAAGCCATTTTGCCACAACTTTGGAAGTATGCTTGGGGTCATTGTCCATTTGGAAGACCCATTTGTGACCAAGCTTTAATTGCTGACTGATGTCTGAGATGTTGCTTCAGTATATCCACATAATTTCCAACCTTCATGATACCATCTATTTTGTGAACTGCGGTAAAGCACCCCCACAACATGATGCTGCCACCCCCGATCTTCACGGATGGGATGGTGTTCTTTGGCTTGCAAGCCTCCTCCTTTCCCTCAAAACATAACAATGGTCATTATGGCCAAGCAGTTTTATTTTTATTTCATCAGACCAGAGGATGAAAAGTATTTTCTTTGTCCCCATGTGCAGTTGCAAACCGTAGTCTGGCGGTTTTATGGTGGTTTTGGAGCAGTGGCATCATCCTTCCCATGATGTCAAGCAAATAGGCACTGAGTTTGAAGGTAGGCCTTGAAATACATCCACAGGTACACCTCCAATTGACTCAAATATGTCAATTAGCCAATCAGAAGCTTTTAAAGCCATGACACCATTCTCTGGAATTTACCAAGCTGTTTAAAAGCACAGTCAATTTAGTGTATGTAAACTTCTGACCCACTGGAATTGTGATACAGTGAATAAGTGAAATAATTTGTCTGTTAACAATTATTGGAAAATTCCTTGTGTCATGCACAAAGTAGATGTCCTAACCGACTTGCCAAAACTATAGTTGATCAACAAGAAATTTGTGGAGTGGTTGAAAAACAATTTTTAATGACTCTAACCAAAGTGTATGTAAACTTCCGACTTCACCTGTATATGTACTGTATATGTACTGTACATATCTACTCAATTACCTCGTACTCCATGCACATCAACTCTGTACTGGTATCCCGTGTATATAGCCATTCTTTATTTATTCCTTGTGTTATCATCTTTCTATTCTTTTAAAAATATTTTCTCTCTGCATTGTTGGAAACGGGTCCATAAGTAAGCAATTCATTGTCAGTCTACACCTGTTTTTATGAAGCATGTGACAAATAACATTTGATTTGATAAATCGCTGTTCTGTTGTCTGTTGTCCGTCATTGTCAGGCCCTGACCTTAGAGGGCCTTTTTATGTCTCTATTTGGTTTGAGTACGGGTGTGATTTGGGGTGGTTATTCTGTTGTTTTCTATGATTTTGTGTTTCTATGTTTTGGCTTGGTATGGTTCTCAATCAGGGACAGCTGTCTATCGTTGTCTCTGATTGGGCACCATACATAGGTATCCCTTTTCCATCCTTTCTGTGTGGGAAGTTAACTTTGTTTGTGGCACTTAGCCCTGTTGAGCTTCATGGTTGTTTTCTTGGAGACATTTA
>NW_025744669.1:0-7011 GCF_021184085.1 Oncorhynchus gorbuscha
CTCTCTCTCTCTCTCTCTCTCTCTCTCTCTCTCTCTCTCTCTCCATCTCTCTTCTCTCTCTCTCTCTCTCTCTCTCTCTCCATTTCACTTCTCTCTTCTCTCTCTCTCTCTCCATTTCACTTCTCTCTCTCTCTCTCTCTCTCTCTCTCTCTTCTCTCTCTCTCTCTCTCTCTCCTCTCACTTCTCTCTCTCTCTCTCTCTCTCTCTCTCTCTCCATTTCACTTCTCTCTCTCTCTCTCTCTCTCTCTCTCTCTCCATTTCACTTCTCTCTCTCCATCTCACTTCTCTCTCTCTCTCTCTCTCTCTCTCTCTCTCTCTCTCCATTTCACTTCTCTCTCTCTCTCCATTTCACTTCTCTCTCTCCATTTCACTTCTCTCTCTCTCTCACTTTCTCTCACTCTCTCTCTCTCTCTCTCCATCTCTCACTTCTCTCTCTCTCTCTCTCTCTCTCTCTCTTCTCTCTCTCTCTCTCTCTCTCTCTCTCTCTCTCTCTCTCTCTCTCTCTCTCTCTCTCTCTCTCTCTGTCTCTCTGCTCTCTCTCTCTCTCTTCTCTCTCTCTCTCTCTCTCTCTCTCTCTCTCTCTCTCTCCATTTCACTTCTCTCTCTCTCTCTCTCTCCACTTCTCTCTCTCTCTCATCTCATTTCACTTCTCTCTCTCTCTCTCTCTCTCACTCTCTCTTCTCTCTTTCACTTCTCTCTCTCCATTTCACTTCTCTTCTCCTCTCTCTCTCTCTCTCTCTCTCTCTCTCTCTCCATTTCACTTCTCTCTCTCTCCATTTCACTTCTCTCTCTCTCTCTCTCCATTTCACTTCTCTCTCTCTTCACTTCTCTCTCTCTTCTCTCTCTCTCTCTCCATTTCACTTTCTCTCTCCTTCTCTCTCTCTCTCCATTTCACTTCTCTCTCTCTCCATCTCACCTCTTTCTTTCTCTCTCCATCTCACCTCTTTCTCTCTCCATCTCACCTCTTTCTCTCTCCATCTCACCGCGCTCTCGCTCTCTCACAAATTCAAGCTGCTTTATTGGCATGAAATTGTCAATGTTGCCAAAGCACAGTATACTGTACATTGTAATAAAATTATAAACGATAACAAATAATAATATAAAATGGCAGTAAATGATAAAAATAATAACACTTTTAAAGTCGATTAGTAGAATGTAATGTAATAAATGTAAAAATATAAATATGGAAAATGAATCTGTTACTAACTTATAACTAAATAACGGTCATCTTCACCAGTACTACAACTACCATCATCATTACCACTACCACTACTGCTACTACCACCACTAAACTGGTATCATTACCACTACTGCTACTACCACCACTAAACTGGTATCATTACCACTACTGCTACTACCACCACTAAACTGACATCACCATTACCACTACCGCTACCACCACCACTACAACTGACCACTACCACTACCACCACTAACTGACTACTACCACTACCACCACCATCACTAACTGGTATCATCACACTACCACCACTGCTACTACCACCACTAAACTGGTATCATTACCACTACTGCTACTACCACCACTAAACTGTTACCATTACCACTACTACCACCACTAAACTGGTATCATTACCACTACTGCTACTACCACCACTAAACTGTTACCATTACCACTACTACCACCACTAAACTGGTTATCATTACCACTACTGCTACTACCACCACTAAACTGTTACCATTACCACTACTACCACCACTAAACTGTTACCACTACCACTACTACTACCACCATCACTAAACTGTTACTCATTACCATTACCACTACTACCACCACCATCACTAAACTGTTACCATTACCATTACCACTACTACCACCACCACCACTAAACTGTTACCATTACCACTACCACCACTACGTACTACCACCACTAAACCACACTGTTACCATTACCACTACTACCACCACCACCACTAAACTGTTACCATTACCATTACCACTACTACTACTACCACCACCATCACTAAACTGTTACCATTACCATTACCACTACTACTACTACCACCACCATCACTAAACTGTTACCATTACCATTACCACTACTACCACCACCACCACTAAACTGTTACCATTACCACTACTACCACTACCACCACTAAACTGTTACCATTACCACTACTACCACTACCACCACTAAACTGTTACCATTACCATTACCACTACTACTACTACCACCACTAAACTGTTACCATTACCATTACCACTACTACCACCACCACCACTAAACTGTTACCATTACCATTACCACTACTACTACTACCACCACCATCACTAAACTGTTACCATTACCATTACCACTACTACTACTACCACCACCATCACTAAACTGTTACCATTACCACTACTACCACCACCACCACTAAACTGTTACCATTACCATTACCACTACTACCACTACCACCACCAACTGTTACCATTACCACTACTACTACCACCACCATCACTAAACTGTTACCATACCATTACCACTACTGCACTACCACCACCATCACTAAACTGTTACCATTACCACTACTACCACCACCACCACTAAACTGTTACCATTACCATTACCACTACTACCACCACCACCACCACCACTAAACTGGTATCATTACCACTACTACCACCACCACTAAACTGTTACCATTACCACTACTGCTACTACCACCACTAAACTGTTACCATTACCACTACTACTACTACCACCACCATCACTAAACTGTTACCATTACCATTACCACTACTACCACCACCACCACTAAACTGTTACCATTACCACTACTACTACTACCACCACCACCACTAAACTGTTACCATTACCACTACTACTACTACCACCACCATCACTAAACTGTTACCATTACCATTACCACTACTACCACCACCACCACTAAACTGTTACCATTACCATTACCACTACTACCACCACCACCACCACTAAACTGGTATCATTACCATTACCACTACTACCACCACTAAACTGGTATCATTACCACTACTACCACCACCACTAAACTGTTACCATTACCACTACTGCTACTACCACCACTAAACTGTTACCATTACCACTACTACCACCACCACTAAACTGTTACCATTACCACTACTACTACCACCACCACTAAACTGGTATCATTACCACTACTACCACCACCACTAAACTGTTACCATTACCACTACTGCTACTACCACCACTAAACTGTTACCATTACCACTACTACTACTACCACCACCATCACTAAACTGTTACCATTACCATTACCACTACTACTACTACCACCACCATCACTAAACTGTTACCATTACCACTACTACCACCACCACCACTAAACTGTTACCATAACCATTACCACTACTACTACTACCACCACTAAACTGTTACCATTACCACTACTACCACCACCACCACTAAACTGTTACCATTACCATTACCACTACTACTACTACCACCACCACCACTAAACTGGTATCATTACCACTACTACCACCACTAAACTGTTACCATTACCATTACCACTACTACCACCACCACCACCACCACTAAACTGTTACCATTACCATTACCACTACTACTACTACCACCACCACCACTAAACTGTTACCATTACCATTACCACTACTACTACCACCACCACCACTAAACTGGTATCATTACCACTACTACCACCACTAAACTGTTACCATTACCATTACCACTACTACCACCACCACCACTAAACTGTTACCATTACCATTACCACTACTACTACTACTACCACCACCACTAAACTGTTACCATTACCACTACTACCACCACCACCACTAAACTGTTACCATTACCATTACCACTACTACCACCACCACCACTAAACTGTTACCATTACCATTACCACTACTACTACTACCACCACCACCACTAAACTGTTACCATTACCATTACCACTACTACCACCACCACCACTAAACTGTTACCATTACCATTACCACTACTACTACCACCACCATCACTAAACTGTTACCATTATCATTACCACTACTACCACCACCACCACTAAACTGTTACCATTACCACTACTACTACTACCACCACCACTAAACTGTTACCATTACCACTACTACTACCACCACCATCACTAAACTGTTACCATTACCATTACCACTACTACCACCACCACCACTAAACTGTTACCATTACCACTACTACTACTACCACCACTAAACTGTTACCATTACCACTACTACTACTACCACCACTAAACTGTTACCATTACCATTACCACTACTACCACCACCATTTACATTTACATTTAAGTCATTTAGCAGACGCTCTTATCCAGAGCGACTTACAAATTGGTGCATTCACCTTATGACATCCACCACTAAACTGGTATCATTACCATTACCACTACTCTCTCTCCATCTCTCTCTCTCTCCATCTCTCTCTCTCCCTCTCTCTCCCTCTCTCTCTCTCTCCCTCTCTCTCCCTCTCTCTCTCCCTCTCTCTCCCTCTCTCTCTCTCCATCTCTCTCCCTCTCTCTCCCTCTCTCTCTCCATCTCTCTGTCCATCTCTCTGTCCATCTCTCTCTCTCCCTCTCTCTCTCCCCCTATCTCACATCTTGTCATTGTGAGTACAATAGGCTCATTGCCAGATCTGTTAATTAAGGTGTATTTTTAACACAGTTGTAAATTGTTTCCCTCTGTTATACTCTATCAGCCCTGTCTACAACCCTACCAAATCCACCTTAAAACCCCAAATGGCAAGCAATAGAAGCACAGTGGCTAGGAAAAACTCCCTAGAAAGGCAGGAACCAAGGAAGAAACCTAGAGAGGAACCAGGCTCTGAGGGGTGGCCAGTCCTCTTCTGGCTGTGCCGGGTGGAGATTATAACAGAACATGGCCAAGATGTTCAAATGTTCATAGATGACCAGCAGGGTCAAATAATAATAATCACAGTGGTTGTCGAGGGTGCAACAGGTCAGCACCTCAGGAATAAATGTCAGTTTACTTTTCATAGCCGATCATTCAGAGTATCTCTACCGCTCCTGCTGTCTGTAGAGAGTTGAAAACAGCAGATCTGGGACAGGTAGCACGTCCGGTGAACAGGTCAGGGTTCCATAGCCGCAGGCAGAACAGTTTAAACTGGAGCAGCAGCACGGCCAGGTGGACTGGGGACAGCAAGGAGTCATCAGACCAGGTAGTCCTGAGGCATGGTCTTGGGGCTCAGGTCCTCTGAGAGAGAGAAAGAGAGAGAATTAGAGGGAGCATACTTAAATTCACACAGGACACCGGATAAGACAGGAGAATTACTCCAGATATAACAGACTGACCCTAGCCCCCTAGGGGTCAGGAGACACTGTGGCCCCATCCGATGATACCCCCGGACAGGGCCAAACAGGCAGGATATGACCCCACCCACTTTGCTAAAGCACAGCCCCCACACCACTAGAGGGATATCTTCAACCACCAACCTACTACCCTGCGACAAGGCCGAGTATAGCCCACGAAGATCTCCCCCAGGTTACGAACCCGAGAGGGGCGCCAACCCGGACAGGAAGACCACGTCAGTGACTCAACCCATTCAAGTGACACACCCCTCCTAGGGACGGCATGGAAGAGCCCCAGTAAGACAGTGACTCAGCCACTGTAATAGGGTTAGAGGCAGAGAATCCCAGTGGAGAGAGGGGAACCGGCCAGGCAGAGACAGCAAGGGCGGTTCGTTGCTCCAGTGCCTTTCCGTTCACCTTCACACTCCTGGGCCAGACTACACTCAATCATATGACCCACTGAAGAGATGAGTCTTCAATAAAGACTTAAAGGTTGAGACCGAGTCTGTGTCTCTCACATGGGTAGGCAGACCATTCCATAAAAATGGAGCTCTATAGGAGAAAGCCCTGCCTCCAGCTGTTTGCTTAGAAATTCTAGGGACAATTAGGAGGCCTGCGTCTTGTGACCGTACCGTACGTGTAGGTATGTACGGAAGGACCAAATCAGAGATATAGGTAGGAGCAAGCCCATGTAATGCTATGTAGGTTAGCAGTAAAACCTTGAAATCAGCCCTTGCCTTAACAGGAAGCCAGTGTAGGGAGGCTAGCACTGGAGTAATATGATCACATTTTTTGGTTCTAGTCAGGATTCTAGCAGCCGTATTTAGCACTAACTGAAGTTTATTTAGTGCTTTATCCGGGTAGCCGGAAAGTAGACCATTGCAGTAGTCTAACCGAGAAGTGACTAAAGCATGAATACATTTTTCTGCATTATTCTGTCATGATATGAGGCCATGTAAAGTCAACCAGCTGTCCCTGTCATGATACGAGGCCATGTAAAGTCAACCAGCTGTCCCTGTCATGATATGAGGCCATGTAAAGTCAACCAGCTGTCCCTGTCATGATATGAGGCCATGTAAAGTCAACCAGCTGTCCCCTTCATGATACGAGGCCATGTAAAGTCAACCAGCTGTCCCCGTCATGATATGAGGCCATGTAAAGTCAACCAGCTGTCCCTGTCATGATATGAGGCCATGTAAAGTCAACCAGCTGTCCCCTTCATGATACGAGGCCATGTAAAGTCAACCAGCTGTCCCCGTCATGATATGAGGCCATGTAAAGTCAACCAGCTGTCCCTGTCATGATATGAGGCCATGTAAAGTCAACCAGCGCTCCCTGTCATGATATGAGGCCATGTAAAGTCAACCAGCTGTCCCTGTCATGATACGAGGCCATGTAAAGTCAACCAGCTGTCCATGTCATGATACGAGGCCATGTAAAGTCAACCAGCTGTCCCTGTCATGATATGAGGCCATGTAAAGTCAACCAGCTGTCCCTGTCATGATATGAGGCCATGTAAAGTCAACCAGCTGTCCCTTTCATGATATGAGGCCATGTAAAGTCAACCAGCTGTCCCCTTCATGATACGAGGCCATGTAAAGTCAACCAGCTGTCCCTGTCATGATATGAAGGCCATGTGAAGTCAACCAGCTGTCCCTGTCATGATATGAGGCCATGTAAAGTCAACCAGCTGTCCCTGTCATGATA